>NW_004797481.1:678599-681947 GCF_000002075.1 Aplysia californica | reverse complement strand
CCCTACCCCACGCGGGCTATGGGGCTCGACGGCATTAGGCTTTGTTAAGCGAGTGCTTTATTGTGTTTGCAGCCAGCGGGACGTGGTCAGCGTACAGACAGACGGACAGGTCAGCAACTCAGGGACACACAAGTCCAGACAATAATAAAAAATAATAATAATAATAATACAGACGCCGCCATCACGCCGGCGGTACAAAACACAACAAACACCCGCCACACACCCAACCACACCACACCGGCGGGTTATACAACAACTGTTAGCTCTATATCACACTAATCTGCTCCATCTAGCGGCGTCCGCCGGAGCAACAGGCTAATCACAACTTCTACCTAAGCATCAAGGAAAAAGGACACAATCCCAGCCGACTTCAATTCGATGGACACTACGTCATAGAAGCGATTTAGATACTGTATCCAAGTTCGAAAACGGAGATACTTGACAATATGAAGAAAGCAGATACTTGATATAGTATCTACCCCCCCCCTTTACGAGGGAATCCAACACACAGGGCGAATAGATCAACCATGATACAACAGACGCCGGTACTATTGACACTGCTATAGCCCAACCAATTATCCGAGATGAATGGAAAACAAACACAGGACTAGAAAGCAGACGGGGCAAGCGGGGGAAATCTCCCAGTGTGAAAGTAATGCAAGAAAACCAATAAACGTTCGATATTGCCACTCTTGGTTTTAATATTTCGCTAAAAGTATGACAGAACCGTTATGTCCACTGTCCCGTCCACCATTCATCCCTTCCTAGGGTACAATAATAAGAGTTTTACGCTTCCTCACGTTATCTAAAAGAAATGATCCATGATCCAACATACGTTTGCAGTAGGACCGAGGGGAAAAGTCTTTTTTTCTTCTTTTTAGTAGAGGTTTTAAGCTGCTCGTAACTGCATAAGGTCATAAGAGCGCCAGGAGACTAGAGGTGTTTCAAGAGTAACAAACGTAAAAAAGAAGAAGGGGAGATAAGGACGATAGATGTTTGATAGGAAAGAAGGAGCAAACCACACCAGACCACCCGCCAACCATGGAAAAGTCTGAAACCGTGAAAAACTACCCCATCCCCAGCTTATTCCACCGAATTGACCTTTTTCATTTCTTTTAGCTTCAAGTTCATCGTCAACAGTGTTTTGTCCCCCCCCCCCCCCCCCCCCTTTCCATAAAAAGACTATTAATAAAACCCCAACATAAACAAAATGCAAAATGGTCTGCCCAGCGCAGCAGGCAGCAGCTGTAGACTGGACCTCAACAACACAAAAAACAAACATAACTAAGACGTCTAAACGATTAACCTTTCTCGTGTTGAAAAACAGTGTGTGTTATCTCTCATTACGAACACTCATTGCAAGATCGATATCGCTTAGGAATTACTCGGGAGCCAGGAACTATTAAAGCGGCACAAAGGACAACAAATTATGTGGGGCGTCACGCCGGCTGGGAGTCGACCGCTGCTCACAAACAATCCACACGTGTCACAACATCCGTTAAAAGGACAAGTTTCTGCTGAACAACTGTAACGCCTACATCGACACAATTTACATCTTTTACTTTCAGGAGGAAGCAGTTTCTGTGAGAAGCATATCCAGACAACGGCCTTTTAGTTACAGGGGAAAAGTCGGTCGGTCGGTCGGTCTGACAGAAACAACAGAGGGGAAGTGTCGTCCTTCAACAACCCACTGAGGGAGACACGCACAGCCCAGCAGAAAGAACGAGATAATTATTAGTGGAGGGGAGGGGGGGGGAGAAACCACAAACTATTTCGCCGACATGGGAATCGAACTCACGCTTTTTGGATGCAAGGGAGTAACCCTCACCATAACATCACATACGCCAATGTGAATGCAAGGGCTGCACACTGCACTGAAAGCAAACCAGGGCACTGAAGGGCTCAGCAGGTCTCAATCATCCAGTTTCGTACGGGTGGTTGGAAGGAGAACCTACTATACATTGTATTTCTTTCCTACCCAAATGTTATTTCAACATATTGCCCTGCTTTTCCCCAACGGGCAGGCCACCCTTTAACGAATGACAACTGCTTCTGTGTGGCCTGCTTCTTTCGCTTCATGTTAACCCCTTCTATGGACTTGCTTATCTACTTCCTTGACAAAAGTGACCATGGTAGTGGCAGTGACGATTCTCTCGAGACAGCTGGTCAATAGCGATAACACAACACAGCCTCTCAACAAAGAAACCCCCCCCCCCCCACCACTTACGACGTGAAACTATCCTAAACCCTGAACATAAAAAACAGTTGGAAAATCCACCCAGCAGTCTCCTCCCCATCCAGTCTCTCTCTCTCTCTCTCCAGAACTTACAGTAATCCTACACATGCGCACATGCATACAGACCCCCCCCCTCCCCAACCCTGCAACGGTTGTCTCTGCTGGAAGTCCCGTGAGATGCACTCACGTCGGGATATAACCCCGCGCAACAAGAGACAATTCAGCCGGCAAATATTTTACAGCGCCATCCCTTGGCAACGGCCATAAATCGCCTTTCACGGCTTGCTCAAATGCTCAAAAATAATCAGCTCAAGATTCTGCCCGACAATGCAAGAGCGTTACCCACCGTTCAGAGATGGCCCAAACGTTTGTTTTTGCTGGCCTGTTCAAACAATACAAAGAGAGGTGGGAACATCATGAACTAGAAAAGAAAACAACAGAAAAAATCTGCACACTGTTGTTCTCCACCCACCCACCCACCCCTCTCTCTCATCCCCTCCCCCAATCCCCTCTCTCTCTTACTTTCTCCGCTTTTGTTCCATTTCATTTACTCCCTGTCAGTCCGCTCTCTGCTAGCCAGAATTAACTCGCTCCCACCGGCGTTTGTAATTTTTCTTCCGTCGTCCTGGCATAAAAACCGGTTTTATTTCCTCGTCTTTTCAGGTCAAAGCACCTAAACAGATAGTTTGCGATCAAAGAAAGGAGGCTGGCGCGACAAGGTCAGGAAAAACAAAACAAAACAAGAACATCAAATAAAACAAGAACAAATCTCATTCAAAGAAGAAAGATAGGGCAAGGAAACAGTCACAAAGTCAAAGGAAAGAAGGCATCCGTTCGCTACCGTAGATCATAGAACGGTGTATGTGTCGCACGTTTAAATAAATAGAGTTTAACAACTAGGTAAATCGAAACACAATCCCGGCTACTAATATACTGGAAACACCACAACTTTGAAGGTAGGATTATTATCATTTACAGCTTAAGGTTATGAAACTAGGCCAGCAACATCAGCACAGCCATACGTCCTGTGCGACAGGTAGACTGAGACAGAGGGAGAGAGAGAGAGAGAGAGAGAGAGAAGAAACGAGAGAGAGAGAGAGAGAGACGGAGAA
>NW_004797481.1:676569-678194 GCF_000002075.1 Aplysia californica | reverse complement strand
AAAAAAAAAAAAAAAAAAAAAAAAAAAAAAAAAATTTTTTTTTCTTCCATTCTTTTTCTGGAGTGCAGAGCTGGCTAGCAGCTAAGTGTCAGAAAATGGGAGATTAATGGGAATATTATGAAGGTGGAAATTAGAGTTAATGTGTCTTCATTGCTTTGCGTTCAGGATCAACCTTGTTCTTTTTCTAGGGACCCTAACAGAATTGTGGGTTGAAAAAAATAAAATAAAGGCTAACCAATATTTGGGGAAGCGGAAAACATTTCACACGCACAGAGCTTAATTAAGGACAGACGTCAATGCAGGCCCCACGGCTTTGTGAAAGGGGCGGGAGAGGGAGAAATTGTGTGGAAGGGAGAGATAGTGCTAGGGATACTGGCCAGAACAGATCTTAAAGCGTCGCAAAAAAATAAATAGCCCGAGCACCGCTCATCCAGGCGTCAGGTTTCTTTCTGAGATTCCAGGTTTGTTGCTGCTACCAAGAGCAAAAAAAAACAAACAAAACCACACAACTAAAAACATTTTTAAAAAAAGAAAAAAAGTAGAAGGCAGCACTGTCAAATATTGATCCGCCCCTCTTAAAAAGTGGAAAACTCGTTCCAATCCACTTTATACCGTTAAAGCCGCCGGGATCTAAACCATCTGAGGCCTCCATGTCATCCAAAGTAATTGTCTTGCACGACTAACTTAAAGACTTCATCTCCCAGCCACCCGGCAACACATGAGTAGATGACAAAGGGAAGCTACTCACAAAACAACATAGAAAATAAGTACATGACAGTCGATAATGGGAAATCCCCTGTGTGCTTTTGTTAATT
Source organism: Aplysia californica (assembly GCF_000002075.1). Taxonomy (NCBI): domain Eukaryota; kingdom Metazoa; phylum Mollusca; class Gastropoda; order Aplysiida; family Aplysiidae; genus Aplysia; species Aplysia californica. The sequence goes on along the minus strand of NW_004797481.1, from coordinate 677,379 downwards.
CTATGTTTTTTCCTCTTTAAAAGAAACCTCAAAACAAAACAAAAAGCATCTTTTAAATCTAAAAACAAAATAACAAATACAAACTCGCACCCCCAAAACAAAACAGAAAAAAAATCTAACCACTCTACCTTTTACTCGCATGCGTGAATTCGAAAGGAGAAACGCAATTCGCCGGTTATCAACTGGCAGAGCGCATCAGGTATGGCTCTCTGTGCTATACCATTCGATATTTGGAGTGCAGAGACAATTGGAGCAGGGAGACAAAGGACATTGATCCTTTTGAACAAGTAAAGGGGAGCGAGGCAAATTGATACAACAGGGATGGGAGAACGTGGGGTGGGTATGAGGGGGATTATCTACCAGTCTTTCCTTCCACCCACTCGCTAGAAATGAGTACAACACACAACAGAAATGAGGAAAGGGGGGAACACAAGACCAGAGCTTCAAAAAACAACCCGTAGTTTGTTTAGTCGCTTTAAAACTAGGTAGGAGAAATGAAGTGTTCCAAGTTAAAGAAGACACCACACAGCAGCCGCCATAAAGTGGAGAAGAATAGTAAAAACGGGACGGAATAACTCCCCCCCCCCCCCTTAGAGTTAAAAAAGAAGGGCCCAACAGTGAAAATGAATCGTTTGCACCCCAATCAACAAGATTTAGACCAACTGAAGGAGGACTTCAATGACCCTATCTGCCAAGGACAACCCAGACTGAGTGGGAAACTATGTCCTAAAAAGGATGGAAATACATTCACATTACAATAAACTAAGCCCCTCCCCCCTCAATTCATTAAAAGAAGAAAAGCTCACCCCC
>NW_004797481.1:673878-676469 GCF_000002075.1 Aplysia californica | reverse complement strand
CCCCCCCGAACCTTTTTTTCATCAACACATCTTTTATGTGCAAAGCGAAAAGCCTCACCATAAAGCCAGAGATATCGATAGGGTAACTACAGGACAATCCCTTGATGTAATCACACGAGGCAAACGTGAAGCCAGTTTTAAGTACATGTACTTACGAGATCTCTCCATACACGCAGAAGGCGTCACGGAGCTGGTGCTGCTCAATGTCACTGCTGAGGTCCCCTACGAACACATGGAAGTGTTCTGAAAATAGAAGAAAAAACAACAACATGGGTTAGTCCAGCACTGCAGGGCGCATCAGTTACAGAGAATCCACAACAGTTTTGTTTCGACGGAAAATTTATAACGACCAACCCTGGCTTGAAATGCCCAGCCAGTCGCAAAGTCATTGTTTTTGTAAGTTTTTTGTTTTTAGGGCTAATAACACAATTTGGCACTAATAATACAATTATGTCATACAAACGCCAGAGATTTGAGGTTTTAAGATAGATTTGATAAGATAAGATAAGAGAGTAACACGAGAGCAACAAACATCAAAAAGAAGGAGATCAGGTTGATAGATGTTTAATGGTAAAGAAAGAGAAAACCACACCAGAACATCAGCTAACTACCCACAGATCAAAGTCAGGTTTTTAATTATGGCAGCTCAGCCTGACAACAGATACACTTCGCCAGGAATATATTCAGGACACAAAAGATCCAGATCACACAACGACACCCACCAACCACCACTTCTCATTTACAAGGACAGCGGGGAGTCGTGTGAAATATGTATGAATAATTCCCTAGCTAGCATCGAACCCTTGACCCTCGGGGTGTGAGCTAGGGCTGCCTGCAATCAACAGGCAGGGCCCACTTCACGAAGACGACAGCTTGTAACACCCCACAAACGGTTACACGGACGCTGGGACGCCCCCCCCCCCTCAAGCCACACCATTTCAATATCGTTGAAGGCAAGAGAGATGTGAAAGTGGCCCCCAAAACGCGCTAATTAAGAACAAAATTCTGCGCTGGCCTCGCCACGCTTCTCCCACGTCGGCCGTAACTCCCGGAACGACAAAGGAAGTGGGTCACGACAAGAATGTATGACATATTTAACAGATTCCTAAAGACGCTTATATAGCACCAGGCTTTACCGACAATTATCTATAGACACAAAAATAATAAAATACAGACGACTTGACAGAAGATTAGAGAACAAAAGAGGAGAAAGAGGGGACGAGAGATCAAAGGGGATAAAATTATCATGAAATTTAAAGGCAAGGAAAGAGCATAAAACAAAAGGGAAAAAAAGAGAAAAGAAATGCCTTTTTGGGGGGCGGGGTTCAAAGGAAGGACACGAAGAAAGAAAAAAAGCAGGAGGGGAGGGGGAGGGGGGAAGATTAATACGCCCCGCGCGACAACTCAGATATATGATGCCGTCAAATTTCTAAATTACGATGAATGAGACCTATTACTACAGAGCGATTGATAAGGATAACGTAAAACAATACTAAAAAACGGGGAGCCTAAGGATCGCACTGTGTATGCATCCATTACAGCACAGACAGCTAAAATATATTACAGCTCAAGAATTTCTCTCTCCACTCAATGTCCACTTTCATCAATACTGTACAGCAGCCATTGTGCTGTACGAAACCGTCCCATGTATATCATTACAGTTACGTTACGTTAGAGGCATTCTCTTGAAGAGAAAGTATTTCTATTTCCAACATGAACAGGAGCTTCAGCATTGAATTCACTGAAGACAGGACGCATACACGTCCGTAACTTGAACTGTACAGAGAGACATTGTTAAAAGTCAGGGTTACGGTATGCCAGATAAAAAGTGTAGTTGTACAAGTTTTACTCCCCCATCTACGCTACTTAGATGATTTGGGACGCGGGCTGCTTCGGCCTCGTCTGTCAGGCTAAACTGAGCAGAAAAACGGAGACACTCGATAAAAATATTCTACACACAGGAATTGAACTAATGTCTCTCGGGCAAAGACACAGAGAAAAGTGCCTGTATCTATCGCTCATTCTTCAGTCACTCGCCTACACTGTTAACTCAACAACCGTCTTTGACATTCGCTGACCCAATCCCTATGCACTCACTCAACTAGTTCAATCGTCTTTCTTTCTTTCTCTACTTTGACCTGATCTTTTCTTAAGAAAGAGAAAGCTCTTTCGAAGTGCGCCACCCACTCAACCCCTTTCGGATTTACTGAGCTGAATATGACGTAATATCCCGATGGACGACTCTCCGGGGAGAAGTAGATGAAAAGGTCCGGGATCTGATTTCTTCATTTCATCAATACTGGAAACCGGGCGCTGGGAGGTGTGGAGAGCGGAGGGATAGGGGTGGGATGGGGGGCTGGGGCGCCCAAGCAAGATGGATGGTCGGATCTCGTGGACGAGGGACTCCGCTATCGATCACGGAGACGGGACACAGAGTCATGATCCCGGGCCCCCGACGGTTCAAACACTTTGGGGCCAGGGGGTCGAGACGCTGACATCACCGTGAAGGCTTGGAGACTTATTAATTTGAAATTCGTGAAAGTTAAACACAAAACACGTTCACTATCGCTGCCAACCCCCCCCCCCCCCCC
>NW_004797481.1:670060-671763 GCF_000002075.1 Aplysia californica | reverse complement strand
CGGGTCTGTGTCAGTTTGACCATGCCTGATTCGATTCACGTTGGACAATCGTGTTTGCTTTTCTTCAAGTCGTGCTGCTGGCGACGCTTGTTTTCCCCTAGGAGTCGCAACATGCATCGCTAAAGGACAGAGTTTAAGTAAAAAATGATTAACTTTTCCTCAGCATGAATTTCAATATTTGGGGAGGTATAGGGAGTCAATTCTAAATTAATTTTATGATAAAAACAATAAAAATGTTCATACTAATAATGACAAATAAAGAAGGTAACAAAATAAACAACAAAACAAAAATGAACTCCACACATTTGACACCAATGCTCGACCCACCATGCCACTGTATTGATATTCCCCCCCCAGAAAAGGAGTATTACGTAAGCGGTAAATGACCTTGAGAGACTATCTTGACATATGAGCAGCAAAAAGTAAAATGCTGACGACCTAGAAACGACGAATGACAGATAATGCGAGACAAACCGATGTATTTATTTCGAATAAAAAACAACAACACAAAAACAACAACAACGAATAAAAGGTCAAACTTTGTTCGCGCTGAAGTGCAATTATATATTAATACCAGTTATTTATAGATGCTAGTTTGTAAAACAGCACTGAACAGATCAATATTACGCGGAAGGAGAAGCACATTGACACAATTATGGTCATTTAGTGCTTGGAAAGAGCTAAACCAGTTAACAGGAATGACAAGTTTAAAAGTACATCGGCAAGAGAACGATCAATGAGGGAAAGGAAAATGCAAGACAAGAACAATAGAGGGAAAGAAGAGAGATAAGAGCTGCCAAAGGTACCTTCCAACCACTCACTCGCTCCAATTTTAGTATAAACACTGCGTGAAGAGTACGCCAAGGAGGTCTAGTTTTAGTAACAGTTTTACTGCACTTGCAAACCAGAAAGGTCACACAAGTACCGAAGATAGTGGTAACACAAAAGAGGAGGCGGGATCAGGACGACAGATGCTAAATCGGAAAGAAGGAGCAAACCACACCAGAGCACCCACCAGCCACCTGCACTCCACAGAAGGAGAGTATACAGAATACTCGGTTTAGTTTAGTTTCAGTTTTAGTTTTAGTAGAGATTTTACGCTGCTCGCAACTGCATAATAAGGTCATATGAGCGCCAGGAGATTAGGTGTTACAAGAGAATAACAAACATAAAAAAGAAAGGGAGATAAGGACGATAGATGTTTGATAGGAAAGAAGAAGCAGCAAGAAGCAAACCACACCAGAGCATCTGCCAACCATCCACATACCCAGTTTACATTAATAAGCAGACCCGACAAGTTAGAGAAGTGTCTACGCCCACTGCAGCACTGACAAGTGCCGCATAAACTTTCGGGCTCTTCCCGAACCCCTTTCTGTCGGGAGGATAACGAAAGGCAGCTGAGAGCCGGAGAGACAAAACAACAAAGCACAAACCGGCCAGTCCCCATCCAGGTCGTGGAAGCGTGGCACGCGACAGTGTTTGGTTGGTTGTGCCGGACCACTAAGAGGCCGCGGGAGGTGAGGAGGCTCGTGTCCACCGGGCGTGGAGAGGAAAGGGCTCGGCCTGTGGGCCAGTTCCGGTGACACGGACTCTCACGGGAGGCGAGTCACGACGCCTGGCACCGGCTGTATCACCGGCTGTCACGCGACCAGATCGTTTACACATTATGGTGTGTGTGTGTGTGTGTGTGTGTGTGTGTGTGT
>NW_004797481.1:665481-668124 GCF_000002075.1 Aplysia californica | reverse complement strand
TATATAATATCGCTGAGGACAGTAAAAGAGGAAGAGAAGGAGAAAACGAGAGAAGACAGAAGAATTAGACAATACAGAAAGACCAGCAAAAGTTCTCAATGAACAGTCACAGCACACATCACTATCACGCAATACAACAATTTGGCCAGAATATACAACGTGTTCGTAGAGGTCACATTATTGTTCCCTTATTGACAATAAGAACTACAGACATTTGACGGGAAAGAACGAGCAAACCACACCAGAACACCCGCCAAAAGATCAGATACATACAGCACAAGGGGAAAAACAAGTGGGATTAACAATGACGCTCCCCAGCAACCTGGAACTGGAATAAAGTACCACTGAAAAGAAGAATCTTTTTCGGGGTGGGGGGCCCCTTTTGAGAAAAGAGAAGTATTTAAACACAAGAAGGTTTAGGCTGTTTGGCGAGAAAAACAAGACTGACAGAAACATCAAAGAGAAAGAAAAGAAAGAATGTACCAGAAGCGCACTCCAACCATCCTCGCGGGGAAAAAAAAAACAGGAAGGAAGAAAAAAATATCAGAAAGGAAGGAAAAGAAGCAGACCACACTAGAGAGCTCACCAACCACTAAAAGATCAGGGGGGTGGGGGGGTGGGGGGAGAAAGAAGAATAGCGTCGGTCGTGGCTGAGGGGCGTGCGCGTGTTGTAACCACCCGGAGTACGGGCTCGAGAAACAGCGGATCCGGTCAGAGGGTATAGTCTCGGGTCACTGCGGCACGTGCCTCCCGCCGGCCCCGGCACAGTCCGGTCGGTCCGAGCGGACATTCACGAGCACATGTGCCGGGAGACACGATACCCGGGCACCCACACGGGTTGATAAACCCCCGGCGCTCCCAAAAGGGGATGCTGATGTAATCGGGATAGAGAGAAAAACAGAGGACAGGGGCAAAAAAAAAATTAATTTAAAAAATAAATAATAAAAGAGCAAAACAGAAGAGATAAAGTGTGTGGCTTCTTTGTTTCTTTTAATCAAGACAATCACATCGACACAATGCCGATCATTTAATTTAGTGCAAAGAAAAAGTAATAAACACTTTTGTCAGAAACAGATGGAAAGAAAATAAAACTGGGCCCACCAGTGGGACCTCTCAACCACCCGCGGGAAATGGGAAATAAATTAAAAGAAAAAAAACTACCAGAGGGAGAGAGGGAGAGAGAGAGAGAGAGAGAGAGAGAGAGAGAGAGAGAGAGAGAGAGAGAGACAGACAGACAGACAGACAGACAGACAGACAGACAAAGCTCGGACGGAAGTACATGTACCTTACCAAACCCTACTAACCCACATACTACAGCAGAAGCTTAACTCTGGGGAAACTTGGAACACACTTCTAAGTGCGATATGGTACACATCATCTCCTTACCCTTCAAGCTAAAGAAAAAGGCAAACTAGACATGCCAAATTCAACGAGGAAAACAAGCGTACAAAATGCAAACAAAACCCCAACAACGAAAGAAAGGCCCAGGTTCAATATTACCCCCCCCCCCCCAAACAAACAAGAAAACCCAATAAAAGCAACAAAAGCAAACAGTTAACTCTCACGTAAAAAAAAAAAATAAAATAAAAATAAAAGCAAAAACAACAACAATAACAGAACGCCCAAACCCCATCCCTTCCAAAACACAACAGCCAACCAATCAGCCATGCATCAAAACCAAGACCGACAATTTCTATGTATGCAAGTACTCATGAAAGTCAAATGCATATAAACAGGCTATTATGAACCCGAGATTCACTGAGAACTGAATAAAAGCCGCGAGGCTATACCACTGGAATAATTAAGTGGTATGGCCTGACCCACACGCGGAGCAACCCAAAGATAATTCTCCCCCCCCCCCAACCCCATAAAACCACCCTTAAAAACAAGTAATTTCTCCTCTTAAAAAACGTAAATCTGCATTACATTACCGACCCCCCCAACCCACCCACCCTCGGTCCCCCTTACTTTCCCCAAGCTCCTTTGCACTCACACAGGGACAAAACTCCCTGCTAAAAAAAAGTCCTAAGCCCACGCTTTCATCATACACGACAATCAGGGCTGATTGGCCGATCTAAGGCAATTAACCGGCCAGGCAAACAGTGTGGCGCGGCCATTACGGCCTACCGAGCGGCGACGTGTGCCAGCCTCAGACAAAATACCGTACTAATTATGCCGCGGTCACTCTAGCGGGGCAAGCAGCGTGCCCACGCCGCCACTCACGCGCGTACAGGGAGCCTGGTCGTGCCAAGTGCTGCCACCGCCGAGGACAAACCGTCATCCCCCCAGCCAAAGAAAAAAGTGAAAAAAACAACAACACCCAAAACCACCGCGCAAACATACTACACTACTGAGCCTGGAGCCCGCGAGTGTAGTCGTTATTTACGGAATGTTTCGTTCTAAAACATAATGCATAAAGCCAATCGTATAGCAGTGATATAGTAAGGTTGTTCTAGTCTGAAATCACCTTACTGGCTTACCAAAGACCCGTGGAAGTGAGGAAAATTTTTACACACACACAAACACACACACACACACACCAGACAGACAGACAGACAGACAGACATATAGAGCATGCTTGTATTCAGCTTTTTACAAAGGTGGGGAATTGAGGGGAGGGGTTAGGGAAAAAAAGGTCGGGGG
>NW_004797481.1:662839-663972 GCF_000002075.1 Aplysia californica | reverse complement strand
GAGAGAGAGAGAGAGAGAGAGAGAGAGAGAGAGAAGGACATGAGATCACCGACAGAACATAGCCAGGAAGTAAATACACGGAAAAAGGTACCAGGACTTTTATTCCGATGCAACAAGGCAGGTCAAGTGGGTACTTACTGCTAGTGTCCTGCTTGGGCGCTGTGCTTGGTGAAGCGGCCCAGTTGACCTTCATCTCCTGTGGGAAGAGAAACAAATACAGGACATGAGAAAACTGGCATTGTGCTGAATGAGTGAAATTACATATAAGATATTTGGGAAAAAAGCAACAACATAAAAAACAACAAATAAACTGCATACATTAGACAAAATAGTATACCAGACAGCACCGAATAACACCCCCGGTGCAGATCAGGTAAACAAATAAGAAAAAATATGGCGAAGGAGTATACCGTGCACGAGCGTCCAAAGCCCACTGGCTTCGGTTGGAACGTGGCGTGTGTGTGTGTGTGTGTGTGTGTGTGTGTGTGTGTGTGTGTGTGTGTGTGTGTGTGTGTGTGTGTGTGTGTGTGTGTGTGTGTTGTGTGTAAGTAAGCCTGCCTACAATTTATTTAGCGCCCCTTACAACGATGTACGTGCCTTTGAACGTATGATGTGAAGTTTTTGCAAAATTTTGACTCAAGTGCACAAATTAACGATCGCTAATGAAAACAATGTTCAAAAGGCTATATGTATAACATTAATCAAGAATAACGGTACTGAAAACCACATAGTGCAGCTATGCAAAAAGTAGCACGAAGTGACCCTAATAATAGAAAGTGAACGGTAAAAAAACAAAAACGGTCAAACTATCGCAGCTCTCCACCCCACGTCCCCATTACAAGGGACACTCCAGCAGGAGGTTTTCATGGGCGCTCCATCATATCGCACAATGCAACACTGACAAGCTAACGACGGGAGTGTTTTCAAAACACTTTAGCAGTTCCGTTGAGCATTGTGTTTGCCTTAATCTCACATGCCTCTCTCTCTCTCTTTCTCTACCCTTCTCTCTCCTTGTCTCTCTCTCTCTCTCTTTCTCTACCCTTCTCTCTCCTTGTCTCTCTCTCTCTCTACCCTTCTCTCTCCTTGTCTCTCTCTCTTTCTCTACCCTTCTCTCTCCTTGTCTCTCTCTCTCT
>NW_004797481.1:659203-660289 GCF_000002075.1 Aplysia californica | reverse complement strand
GAGAGAGAGAGAGAGAGAGAGAGACGCTACACACAAAATCAAGAAGGTCAACCAAAACAAAAGAAAGGAGCGAATTTCACCGGTCACCTTTCAGTTTTCTAATCCTGTGTGCGGGACAGATTGGGTCAGAAGGCAGCTAGCCACTGCACGCCTATCTTCAGCAGAAAAGGAGCCCATAGATACGTCCATTATTTTTTAATTGAGCTGCTTTATATACTCGAACTAAACACACATGGTCTAGAGAGTTGTCCCCAATGGAAAAACATTCATATAGATCCTGAAAACCACGTTACATTTAGGCTTATTGAGTACCATGTCGCCAGACTTGTGCGTTGAAACAGGGATATAATTTGACAAGAATGCTTTTTTCCCAGCCAGTATTCAGCAGATTCTGCAGAACCGGGAAGGAATCGCATTAGTGTGCACCGACAATAAACAGGACGAGCAGGGCCGGAGCTCGCAAGCGTTAAGGAGGTTAATGGTGCGCAAAGCGGCCATCTCCTTCCAGGAGTTAATGGAGTCGAGCGACCAGCCTCTGAGGCGATTAGGAGTTGCAGGCCCTTGTGGAGGCGGGCGGGGCCGGGCAGTGTGGCCCCCATCAGAGGCCATCTCGCCCGTCGGCGGACCCGGCACGACCTTATCGTTTTAGTTAGGTCCACCCGGCTTCTAAACAATCCAATAACCGTCCCTGCCTTGCCCGGTAAAGGGTGGCACACCAAGAGAAGACGTAGGCTTAGGAGGTAGTAGAGAAGTCAAGGATGGAGGAGGGGAAAAAGGGGCGAGGGGTGTGTGTGAAACTCCATGACGTCATTGGTATGTAGCCATGTGTCTGTCTGTTCGTGTCAGCGACTGGGGGTATATGATAGACAGACAGGCAGACAGGCAGACAGGCAGACAGACAGACAGACAGACAGAGATATAGGTGCGGGAATTTTTAAAAAGGGGAGGGGAGGAGGGGGAGAGGAGGGGAAGAGCCCGTGGAAAAGGAGGGAAGGGATGTTAACGGAACAAAAAGACAGACAAGAGACAACAGACACAGACATGGGAAAGGGCACACACACACACACACACACACACACACACACA
>NW_004797481.1:656825-658689 GCF_000002075.1 Aplysia californica | reverse complement strand
TAATAATAATAATAATAATAATAATAATAATAATAATAATAATAATAATAATAATAGATAGCATTTGTATAGCGCAAATCCCCGCTCAACAGCAAACTCTATGCGCTTCACAATCTATACTATTACTCGAGCAGACCTGAGAGCATTCTGAAAAAAAACTCAACTTCCTTTGAAGCATACAGTGCAAGCAGCCATTTATAGGCGCTAAAACACTGACATACTGACAAGATCTTTCGCTGTCTATGGCCGGGTACCCATTACCACCTGGGTGAAGTGAGGAACATTTGTGTAAAGTGTCTTTAAGGATGAGTGTCTTTGTGGATAAGGACGAAAAAAAACCCTCGGAAGTCTCGTGTGCAAGCTGCACACGTTAAAAAGCTCTTGCTGGTCCTAAAATCAGTAAGAGTATGCCTCGGCCACCACCCGGACAAAAGTCAAAATTAATTCCTACCAAACTGAAAAATGCTTGTTAATGTGTCCCGCGCGCTCATGCGATAGTTTGCAGTTGCGAGCGCTGTAAAACACTTCAAAACAAACAAACAACAACAACAACAACAACAACAACAACAACAACAGCAGCAGCAACAACAACATCCTCAACAACAACAACAACAAAAACAACAACAACAACAACAACAACAACAACAACAACAACAACAACAACAACATCAACAGTAAGTCAATCATGGCTCTTTGTTTATTATGTTTTAGTAGAGGTTTTACTGCGCTCGCAACTGCACAAGGTTATATGAGCGCCAGGAGATTAGAGGTGTTACTAGAGTGTGTAACAAACATAAAAAAGAAGGGGCAGAAGGGGAGATAAGGACGATATATGTTTGATGGGAAAGAAGAAGCAAACCACACCAGAGCACCCGCCAACCACCCACATCATGGCTCTGGTAGAATAAATTTAAGTTTTTGAAGAGCCGTGTTCACACGGGAGTAGGCGCTGGAACAGGCGCTATAAAAAAGGTTCTACATCATTATTATAATACAATATCTACGGAAACAAACAACAGAAGCTACGAAAACAACAGCAAAGACATTGGAAAACACTGAGATGATTATTTATTATTCTCCTCGTGTACAAAAACAACAACAACGAAGACAGAGCACACTGAACTGATACGCCTACCTGTATATTTCTATCAGTAAGGAATCTAAGGATTTATATATATATAAGAGGGGTGGCATGAGAGAGAGAGGGGGTTGAGAGAGAGGGGGGAGGACGGACGGAGGGAGAGAGAGAGAGAGAGAGAGAGAGAGAGAGAGAGAGAGAGAGAGAGAGAGAGAGAGAGAGCGAGAGCGCAACACCAACTGTCTCGAAAACAGACCTCCATGATGTCCACGACGAGTTCACAGAGAGCACGCCAAGTCCAGCGTTCATGGTCCCCAACATCCATCAGCAGGGGGACCATCAAGTCTCTACTGAAGATGGTATAGGCGATTCGACAGGAGAAAGAAACTACGTTTAAAACGAACTGCAGGAACGACAAGAATTCCTCAGACGTACGTCCCACGCTGAGGGACTGGCTCTGTTCGTGAGCGTCCCTTTTGTATTGTTCTGCACAGTCTGGACGTAGTCAATATTTTGTTCTCATCTCCAAAATGCTTCCAGACGGCACGAACCAGATTTCTCCCGGAGTCTCTACACCCCTCGCTTTCCCCCCTTCCTCCACACGAGACGAAATACTAATTCCATTCGCATGGCCTAATACTTTGAGCCTCAGTTTGAAGACAGGGTCACAACTTGCCCAGCCCGGAGGATGGTTTCCGGGCGGTGCTTACATCACGAAGGCCTATACTTGGGATTCATTGACCCACCCCACGGAGAGAGCGAGAGAGAGAGAGAGAGAGAGAGAGA
>NW_004797481.1:649887-652458 GCF_000002075.1 Aplysia californica | reverse complement strand
CCCCACCTAATTTTTAGAGGAGGGGGAGGGGATTGTTGGTTGTTGCTGTTGGGTTGTTTTAAAAAAAAAATAAGTCGCATACCCACTGTGGATTAGAACGGAAATGTAAAAATACATGTGTACATCTGACGTAACTTTGTTTTTATATGCACGCAAGCGTGCTTGCTTAAGTTTGTATTCTCCTTGCCCCCATCTCTCGTTCCATCGGTGCGAGGTGGGTAGCGAACTGGCTCCCAGGCGTCGAGAGAAACGGGTCGATATCGACTGACAACTCGCCATGAATCGTGCGGATGCTAGTAGGAAGCCCAGGATTAAAACGCGACACAATAATCCAAACAGTCGTCATGAGCGGGGACAATTGTGCATGTTTATTCCATTACTGAGGACGCCGCGCGACACGGTTCACGGCCACCGCTCTTACCACAACCGACTCCACGCCATTCACGACACGTTAAAAATGTCGCTTGTTTTTTTTTTGGTTTTTTTTTAATGTGCTGATGTCTCGCCTTTTTCTTCTAATGGTGAATTCCCCCTCCCCCCCCCCCTTTTTTTTCACCCAATAAAATGGGGAGAAACGTAATTCCAGATGTCGACATTATCGACATTCGAACCCCCCCCCCCTTCCCCCCCACACACAACTTAAATAAAACCAAACAAAAAGAGAGTAATCTCCAGCCTCCCAAGACAATAGACGTGAGTGGCGCTGCTTAAGCTTGCCACACCCCCTCCACCCCCGCCCCTAAAAGCGACCCCTGTGGTGACATGAAAGACATCCATCCCGAGACACGACAAGTGGCGAATGGCGCGGACTTTATGTGCCAGAGGTTGCGTGCCCCAGCACCGTAAACTCGGCAAACTCCGGGGATGGAAAAAGGAATGAGAAAGGCGCAGGATATGGAACGAGGAAGTCAAACAGTAAAACAATATAAAACATTCTAATAGGAGTAAATTTGTTTTGTAACAGCTAGCTTTCTAGCTCTCTCGTTCTTTCCCCTTTCCTCTCTAATATATTTGACAATTTTATTTGTTTAAATATCCATCAACATTTTAAAGAAAAGGGTAGCGGATTAAAAGGCGAACCCAAGGTTTTTTCTTTCTGTAATACCTGTTGACTGCAATTAAAATTACACATGTACACATTTTTTGTTCACTATTTTTTTTTTCAAACAAGTACTCCTCAAATGGGGTGAGGAAAAGAAAAGATGGAAAATGTAGAAACATAGTAGTAGAAAAGCAGACAGTCGTGCACACATAGAAATAACGAAAGTCTCAAGATTTTGCTCGGGTTGATATGTTCAAGGAAGTGACTCGGCTAATGCATTCCGAGGTGGCTATCCCGAGACTGGGAGAAGGCCCACGCAGTAGGACGGGTACAATAAGAAGCCAGGGAAAGAGGTCGGTACCACGGACACCGCATTATACGCCAAGACGCCCTTGATTAGCTGCATCGAACAGGAGAGCGCGGAAGGGCGAAGCGGCTGGCATCCGGTCATTGATTGGCGAGTCATCTGATCAGATTGCCACCCGAACCAAATTCAATTATAACATTTGCACACACAAGGCTAATCCAATCGAAAGAATTAACGGCAGCGCACAAAAAGCATCATGTTGGTGAGTAGCTAGACTTAAACAACTAACAGCATACAGGAAAGGTTACAAGTAAGACGCAGAAGAATCCATAAAGCACAGGGCGCATCTCCTTGAATGTTTTCGCACGCCGTATGACGTAAAGTACGAGAGATTAAAAGCCAAGCCACGCCTGATTAAAAAGTAATTTCTGGTCTCTTTGAAGGCGTATTAGAAGAAAGCGGGCTCGGAGGGTCAAAGGAAAAGACAAGCATTGACACTTGGAGAGCAGAAAAAGTTGTTGTTACACACAAGTCTACGTTTCTTTCCAGAGCATGAGCCAACAATTTTTTTAAGAAGGTAACGGAGAAGGCAGTGGCAGGTAATGTACGCAAATGGCAACAGTAGAGCCTTCCCTTATGTGTTTCAGTAAGTCAAACGATGGAGGAAAAAAAATTGAACAGCATTCATAGAGAGCTCAATTAATCAAAGCTTTCTGAAAAAGGATGCCACTGCCCTTTGTCCGGTTGAAGGTCGGGGAGGGGGTGGTGGTGGAGATATTAAAAGGGAGTTTGCAACATAGGCTATTAAAACATCCAGACGTAACCAGTATTGGGGGTGCTATCTGTGAAATGGGTAGGTTTGGAAATACATATAGGTTGTGTTGGCATGTATTTAGTGACAGGGCATACCCAGAAACTCGGCAGAAAATTGCCGCCGCGCTCTTAGCTACGCAAATTGGACAAAGTTCATTGCGTCAATTCGAGCGGCTTCACACACAGACACAGACACACACACAGACACACACAGACACACACACACACACACACACACCACACACACAGGTGGCGTCACCTCAGCCAAAAGCGCCGGCTCTCATGGGGCGCAATACCAACGGGGATCGATAGAAATAGCCCAGGATCCTGGGTCTTCAATTTCATGTCGGGTACATCAAGGTGGGTCCCGTGGGGGCGGTAAATGGGTGGGGGTGGGGGTGGAAAAAAA
>NW_004797481.1:644745-649731 GCF_000002075.1 Aplysia californica | reverse complement strand
CCGGCACTCGCGCAGTTGTCTGTATCGTATGGCGGACTAGCGGTCCCAATCCCCCCTCCTTGGCGGGGCTCCACTGAAGCCTTTGTTTGCTCCACGACACACGAACGGCAAGTCTCCACAAACAACAAAATGAACACTGAATTTTTAAAAGGACTTGGCTCACGGCTCAAGAACACGTGGGGCAGACTGATAGATAGCACGAAAGTTCTATAATGTTGGTAGTTTTTAATCTCAACTCCCCCCCCCCCCCCAAAAAAAAAAAGGTATGTGTACTTATAACGTTTTGACACGACATAACACTGCCATTTTTCAGTGTGTAACACTTTCAAACGGATTAGTCGACCAGATTATACTAATACATGTACATTACATATCAAATAATACCCTTGCGGGATTTTGGCTGGCTAGATCCAAATAATATCCTTTACTAAAAGGAGATAAAAATCAACAAGAGTCACTTTGGGCTGTTTCAATAAAATGCGTTAAGTAACAAACAGACGGAACTGGGTAGTAGGCAATTCTAAAAATAATTTGGGGGAAAAAATCCCCCCCCCCAAAAAAAAACAACAAAGATAAAAAAACAAACAAACCAAAAACAGCAAAATAAATACCCCCACAACAACACAAAATCCAATATATTTCCGTATCCATCTCAGTTTCCCAGGCCTAATATTTACTCGATAAGTAAGACACCGACCACAGGCAAGACGGCGCGGAATTCATCAATTCCTACCAGCACGGAGGGACGTTTGGCCCAGGAATAGAAGTATGATCGGGGGACAGCAGATCCATCAGCAAAGGCTGATCCAATGGGCAGCAGCCATTGGACACTTGGAAACAACACGACCCTAGTACGAGTAAAAGAGTAAACTAAACAGAAGAATCAAGCCCGCATATCTGCAACTGGATACCCCCCCTCCCTCTCCTCATCTCTTCATCCTCCACTCTGCAGACACGTCGAGCTGTTCGAGAAACATTGACAAGATAAAGCCCACTTAGTAATAAGAAAAACAAGACAGACAGAAGGAACAGTGGGAAAACGAAGAAGACCTTTCCAGTGGTGCATATCAGACTTATGCTCGTGCAGTATGTTTGCATATCAATTACGTAATTACGTGTACCAAATCATAGCTGAAATTTGGCCGCTGTGGCTACAGATCTCATTTGATTGAGTAAAGAAGAAGAATATCAACACAATAATGGTCATTTAGCTCAGATAAAAAGCGAGGTAGACAGACAGAACCTAGAGGGAGCGGAAAAAAATATAAATTCGATACAAAACGAGAAATTACCATTTTAAAAAATCCACTACAGTTCCACTGACACTGAAATTAGAAAAACTGTTTCGAGTGTATAACAAAAAAAAGAAGAAGAAAAAAATAACATAATTCGGGCCCACACAAATACCACAGCACTTCCATAGTTTTCATCGAGAGCCAGAAAAATAAAACACCCAAAAACCGTCCTTGTCCACACTCTTGCCATCCACTCCGGTCTAATTTTCTCTATGAACTCCTGAGGTTTTATTTTCAATCTCTTTCTCGTATTAATTTTGCTCAAACACCGGCTTGGCGTGGTCCATGTGATAAACACGGGCCCCAGCCTGCGGGGTACAGCATTTGCATACGTCCTGGCGTCATCATTCCGAATTAAGGGATTGTAGCCGGCCCGTAAATACCGCCAGGGGAGAACAGAGGGGGATTGGATAGGGGGGAAACCCAGTTGGAGGGAGGGGGGAGGGGGCATCGATCGTTTCACGGAGCCGGACCATCCATAAAAAAGGGAATTCCTCATCTGTATACCCACCCGCGATTCCTACCCTTGACATCCCCGCCTGAATCTTTGTCAACTCACTCTGTCGAGAGCGACCGCCGGGGTCGGGGGCTCAGACACCAGTTTATTAGCACCGCTTCTAGGGGGTGGGGAGTTCTTTTCACTCTTCGGTACTTGACGCTAGCCACTCTCTACATCTTCCCCCAACTTGATTTAGTAGGGTACAGAGAGTATGTAGCATGGCTAAATGAACTCTCTTACTGCGTACCGTATACAATATAATGTAATTCGACTCATTCGTGGATGACAGAAAAAAGGCATGAAAATCAAAATCGGACTACAGTTATTCAGCAGGACGGTGACCTAGAAACACAAAGGTCAGTTTCACTATTGAGAAGTACATCGACACGATAACGGTCATTGAGAGCTAAAAAAGGGCAAGACTAAAGTACAAACGACCGAGGGGTGATTTTAAAGAAGCTCACCTTTCAAGTACGACATTCCAAACGCTCGGAGTAGCCAGTAAAGAAAGTGTACGGGTTTGGGTTTTGTTTTGTTTTGAGTAGATGGTTCCCTTGATCAAAATTACGGCACCACTTTTGAGTAAAAAAAAAAAAATAAATAAAAAAAATGAAAAAGCGATATATAAAGTGGTGCATCACACTAATAGAAGTAGTGATACCTTGATGACCAAAAAAATGCGTTCTCGCTCAAGTGTGCGCGTGTGTGAAAGAGGGAGGGAGGGAGGGAGGGAGGGAGAGAGAGAGAGAGAGAGAGAGAGAGAGAGAGAGAGAGAGAGAGAGAGAGAGAGAGAGGGGGGGGAGAGATCAACATGTCCCAGTCCCTAGGAGAGCTCACTCATTCGGAGAGGAATAACCTCAGCCTCCGCCAAGCACTCCGAGATAATCGTCTTGGGTGGCAGCCCCTCCGATCAGATAAAGCCCTCGTTAAATACCGGGGCCGATGACGGCTGTATTGTTGACGATAGCCCTTGAGCAAGAGAGGATCTCTCTCCACGAGCGGTTGGTCTCTGTAAGGGCTGTTCCAGAGAACTAACAAAGACGCAGGAGAGGATATGCGAAAGGGAAATTCGACAACAGAAACAACGTGTTACAAGCAGTCTTGTTTCTAAAAGAATAACGGTTACACCAGAGGCTGGGCCCCTAAAATTCACCTACCTTCCACTCTCTCTCTCTCTCGCGCGCGCGTGCGCGCGCGCACACACACACACACACACACACACAGACGCACACAAGGATGAAAGTATGGTGTCAACGCAGAACACACAGCAAATTCAATAAAATGGAACGAAGAGGTAAAACATAACCAGCAAGAACACTTGCACAAACACAATTTGTAGACTGCATTTAGTCACTAGGGCATGGCCTGCGGTGAACCGATTTCAGATTCCAAGCTCAACGTGATTAACGCAAGTACCCGCTCACTAACCATCACGTGTCCCCTCTGCACGATCCTTTACTTGTTACTCGTGGCCGTAGATCTGGAGGGGGGGGGGAGAAGAGAGAAAGAGAGACAGAGAGATGAGGAAGAGGAAAGGGAAGGAGGAGGAGAGGAGGGGGTAGGGAGGAGGAGAATGGGGAGGAGGAGGAGAGGAGGGTTAGGGAGGAGGAGGAGGAGAGGAGGGTTAGGGAGGAGGAGGAGGAGAGGAGAAAGGAGGGGTGATGGAGCACAACAAGGCACAATTTACAAGCCTAGTCTTCAACAGGACCGTCATTAAGACGAAAAGTCCCCCAACCTTCCACCGGAACAGACACTACCAGCCAACATCCTTCGTACATCAACATGCTATGTCCTCTTCTTCCGCAGAAACTCCAAATCTCCCAACATGACCAACGACCATTGAGAAAAAGTCAGGGATGATTTACGCAAACTTGCTTGCCACGCGGGCCAATCTATCGTTTAGCTACCAGCTTGATCAATGACTATGCATAGAATCCTTTAATCAAGAGCCTTCTCAAGGTGGCAATTTCCAACGTTGGCCATGTTGAATCGAAACCATCAAATTCAATTAAGAGTCGAGAAGGAGAACCCGAAAGAGGAAGAGAGGGATGACTTGGCAGGGCTCAGAAAAAGGTCGGGCCGGGGCAAGACGAGACGAAGGAGAGGGAGAACGCAGCATAGCAAGAGACAGGGGGAAAAAAGGGAGGTGGGGGAGAGACTACGCAGACAGGGACCAGGGAATAGAAAATGAGATGTTTTCTCAGAGTTCGCAGTGCATGCTCTTTTTTTCCATCGGAAAAAGGAGGTGTATTGAAGAGGAGAAGTGTGAAGAAGTACAAATATGTTTGAGTGTTCCAGATAAAAAGCATATCCACACAATGACGGCTATTCAGTGAACGGAAAAGGAGAAACTTAGAAAAGCAGAAACATACCAACCAGTACCATATATGCACATTTACCAAGTTGACCTGGTAGTTTACGGAGAGCCAGAACAAAAACAACAGCCATATTTCGCCAAACACAGACACAGATAAGAATAAAAAATAAAATACAAGTCGAAAGAACGAAGCATACCATGCGACAAATCACTCATCGCCCTCAAAACAAGAAAGAATTCGAAGGATAGTGCAAAGCGGAGACCTTTCTAGAATTAAAGATACAAAGGGCATGCAGTTTTTCCATATCGTAAAGGTAACAACAGGAAATAAGTTAATAATAGTATAATAAGAGAACATACTACGAAAGAAAAATGCATGTAGATAGACAATATTCTTGACCATCCTATCCCAATATCTTCTGTTTCTTGAAACGCGACTCTACAGTGCCCCCACCCCAGCCCCCCTTTCTTGGTGCCCCAATCCACCCCTTACTTCTTTCAGAGTTCCAACATCCCCTCCTCAATACTTCCGCCCGGCCCCACACAATTACTCCATTCTGTGCGTCAGCCACGACGCCTGCCTTCTGTCTCCACTCAATCACTCACTGTCGCTAAAACAAAAACTTTAAAAGATGAGGCAAGGGGGAAAAAACAAACAAAAAAACTAATAAGGAGAAAAGAAGGATGAACGAAACGGAAGGGGAAAGAACAGAGAAAACCCGTGACTCCGAGAGGCCTTCACCTTGGCCCACAGGCTACTGGAGATGACACACACCCTGTCAAGTGCAGACCCGCCCCCCCCCCTTTCCCCAATCTTCCTTTTGGTGTTTACATGAGTACATGGGTTTTTTATTTGTGTGTGTGTGTGAGTGTGT
>NW_004797481.1:640684-644111 GCF_000002075.1 Aplysia californica | reverse complement strand
TGCGAGAGAGGAGAGAGAGAGAGAGAGAGAGAGAGAGAGAGAGAGAGAGAGAGAGAGAGAGAGAGAGAGAGAGAGAGAATAAAACAAAATTGATAAATATGTTACCGAACGAGGGTTGGGTTAGAGGTCTACTGCGACAGACACACGGGTGTCTCTACACTACAATCAGCAATGAATCTTCGTGTATCATCATTTCAAGGCACATTTACCCCTATTGTGTATACAAACACGCTTATATGAATTTACAGATCTCTGTACGGGTACTTAATGTAATGTAATTTGTAACGACAGCTTCTGAAAGCTAAACCACAGTTATGAAGAACGGAATGCATATCCTCGTGAATTCCGCGGAATTTCGAAGTGTTCAAAGATGGCTTTAAAAAAAGGAAAGAAAAGAAACGCCACCCAATATCTTCGTTAGGGAACTGCTTATTCCTACTGCAGCAAGAGGAGGAATAACGTTAATTCCTTCACAGCTGGTTCCTTGACACCGCTACTAGAAGCAGACAGCACAAACCACAAACCAAATCCACAACCCTTCCCATTCTTAACACCCGCAACCCCCCAAATCTTATTCCTTTCCTCCGATTTACACCAGAACTAGACACACACGGTTTGAGAAAAGTTCTGGCTCTATGATTTGGTATCGATCTCAGCTATATTTCTATATAACATACGTCAACCCTAGGGTCCTAGACATTGATTTTCCACCACACACTCTCTCTTCAACACATGGGAAATCTTCCAAGCTCTTTGCGTTTTGTATGGATAACCCGAGCGGGTATAAACAGACTCTACAAAAGGAATAAAGTGCTTATGTAAAAGACAAACATTGACGTCGACAGTATCTTAAATCGAGCTACAATTCATCCGTTTAGAATAATAAATGGGGAAGAGTCAAAATGCTAGGTTTTTAAAAAAATGTAGTTAAGAAACATATACAGCTTGAACGAACACTCAGAGTTACACAGCTTGAGAAGAAAGCGGGAAATGTTAGCGGGGGTATGCGGAAGCCAGTAAGCACGCTTTGTTTATTTGTACGTTACAGGATTGGTTCCAAGTATAGACTTAAGAAACAAAAGCAAAAAGAAAGAACAAGTCAGTGTAGATGCTGGGTAATTTGTTTTCTGTCTGGGGTCTAGACATAAAATGACAGGAGATTTACTATCCCTGTCGAAGAGTGACGGCTATGGTACGCCAAAGGGAAAGCCTGAGAAGGTGGGGCATAAAACACGGTTCCAAAATCATAACTAATGTTGTCAATCAGCTTGATTAAAATATGCGTTTTGAACTCGCAAGCTGCAAGGAGTTTATAGTCTAAAAAATGAAACAAGAATACCATGAACAGTCATTACTTGAACGGTTGAACTTCAAGAACTGAGCAGCAGACAACATTTCAGGGCCCCCACTATTCCCTCTCACCCTTTAATTTATTTTAGTTTAACGGGGGGGGGGGGGGGGTTGGTGGTGCCCTATCTGAAAAATCCAAAACCTTCGACTTTTACTGAAAAGTAAAAAAAATAATAAAAAAATAATGTTATCATTAAATACTAGACTCCAACTAGGAAAGGAACTAGCGCGCGCACACACACACATGTGTGCACGCCGATGTGCGCATGGAGCCGTGCGTGCCTCTGACAGCCGCACCATTTGGTGCTCATCTTTCTGATTTCTCTAGAGAGGAAGCGCTGTGTTTCCGGGACATACATCACTAACAGAGGCCGCGCGAGCCCGAGCTAACAGCAAGAGAGGGAGAAAAACATATCTTACAAAAACCATGACGTCTGGTGCATGGTCGCAGACGGAAAGAAAATGAGCCATCTATGACAGAAAGATGGGAGGGAAGGTGGTGTAAGAGAGAAAATGAAGAGAGGCTGGTGGAAAGACGACGACGAACAGATAAATGGAGTATCTTAAACATACAGCACACACCGACACTGCTGTCGGCAAAAATCATTTTTTCATCAATCACAGGACCGTAAACGCGTGCATTTTAGGGGAAGGTCTCAATTATATAGTCTATTCGAATGCATAAGGGATCTTTTATATTTATTATCCGACACTTTAGAACAGAGATTGATCAGTGTTTAATAGATGTCCAATCCTGGGCCTTTAGGAACCAAACTTTCGAGCGGGCTCTTCTCTATCGTCCCTAGCATTCTCCCCCAAAGCTCCAGTCCCGTCACAAACAGGCACGTCTCCCGTTTCATTCCTATTCCCTGCAGGTTCAATCCTGCAGTGGCACGTTCGTAACTGTCGCTGACCCACGTTTGACCATTAAAATTACCGCCTTCAGCGCATCACACAAAGAAACCAGGCCCGAAACAGAGTACCGAGAATAAAATCAATCTACATTATGGGCTTCAGCGCGTCTTCTTTTCAACATACTACTGAAACCAAAGCCTAAATAACTGTGCCAGCTGCTCATTCACTATACATTGACAGTTCAAAATAACACTTCTTTTCCCGAACCCTCCCCCTTTTCAAAACACTGTTTTGCCTGACTCTTCAGAGTTAGCGGATTTCTTTTCGCTTGAAAGAAATGGAAATTATCACAGTTAACCCTGTTAAGAGCGGCTTTTCCTACTTCAAAACATGCTGTTGATCGGTATAAAAGCAGTCCGCCAAGATCCTAGCCTCGACCGTTAATTGAATTGTTCAATACTGAAGGCATTCACCAAAGAGGGGAGGCAACTTGGAGCCTAGCCAAAGGAACCGGTGGACCATGTCTACGTCTAAGCGTGAATATGTCCAAACCTTTCTCCGCCACCTTCCCCTCTACCCAAGTTACTCAGTTTCTTGAGCAGGGTTCAAACAGCGTGGTGTATCGAGTCGGCCCAATCTTGTTTATGGCTGGCCCGAGACTAGTTTATGAGCGAAACAACCAAGACATGATGTAAAGCCAAAAGCCATGAAGAAAGGAAGGCGACCGTACGGGAAACCCTGCACAGTCAGGGGAAGTAAATAGACTGCACAAGTGGATCTGATAAGTTGGATCTCATTGTTGAAGAGTTGCCATTTTCCCAAGCAGGGACGATTAAGTCCAAGAGCGTCTGAACGTGTCTCTGGCCACATCAAACTATCACGCATTTCAAAACCCATCCCCACTATACCGTTTCTGTAAACAAATCCTACGAAGCCAGCTTAGCAAGCAAGCAGTTTGACATGAAAATATAGATTCTTCGAGAGACAAAACATTCCGAGTAACAAGAGAGCGAAAATCATTGGTTTACAAGAAAAGGGAGGGGAAAAAAAGAACACAAAAATGGGTTTAATACATGTTTATAAATGTAAACCTCATATCTTTTCTACCAGGCGAAAGACACACAAAACAACGGAAAGCAGAGTCGATGGTGTTAAACACACACACACCACAAGTACAAAGAGCAAGGGGGTAGAATAGGGAGGGGGAGGGAGAGGGGAGAGA
>NW_004797481.1:637874-639929 GCF_000002075.1 Aplysia californica | reverse complement strand
TCCTGGGCTCACGGCCACTCTCCATCGGGTCGGTTTGGGGAGAGTTATAGCTTTTGTTTGAGTGGCCAGGCCAATAAATGTGCCAGGAGTCCTCTGACAAAGATCCTGAAACCGATAAGTCCTTGGTCTCTCGGGAGAGGAAGAGAAAACAGTATAGAGTGTGAAACCGTCAGCTTCTTAAAATGTCCACTTCATTGGAGCGGCACTGGCGTGCATTGAGCGAGGTGTAAACTTAGAGAGCTTAAGAGCTTTCCATCCGACGCGTTCATTACATCAATAGGTCGTGATTAGTTTTTCGTCAACGCTAACATTTTATAAAATGATAATAATTAATAGGAGAATCTATGTTTAAGCACAAAAACCACAAGGAGACAAACTCCATGCATAAAAAATGCAAGGTGGGCGAAATAAACATCAGAAGTGAACGAGGGGAAACAACGGAAAGAGGCGGGGAAGAAAGGTACGAAAAAGTAGGGAAGGAGGAAGGGGGCTGGGCGAGTGGAGGTAGCGGAAAGCGAACTGGAAATGGCTTAATGGGGGGATATGCCCACTGCAATTTCCAGAGATCATCCTAATACATGTAGCAGTGGCCGTAGCTAGCCCTGAGCTTAAACCCATTACTATGTACCTCCCAGCTGCCCTGTCCACTTCTTACAAAACAAAGCCTGCCATTTCCTCGGGAGGCGGGCTTACAAGGCTAAAATTGTCACCTCAATTTGCAAAGCTCCCCATCAAAATGATCGGGCCCCTCTCGTGAAGCGGGTGCGGAAATTAATATTTGATGGGGCAAGCGGAATTTATAGTTCTCAAGAGACGGTGATACGACGCGGGGCCAGCGCCTAGTTTTGTTCAAGCTACTGCATATTACCAGAAGCCCGGCGTTGCCAAGTCAAGAATTATTAATACTAATCGCTCGAAAAGGAAGCCCAAGAGATGGCGTGGCTCGGGCGATGAGAAGAGAATGGGATCCTCGCCCGGTACAGACAAGTCTCTAGAGTACGGTGGTCAGGCCATTATTCAAAACACTAGCGGTACCGCCATGGTACCAGGCGCACTCATCCATCCATATTCCAGCTATGATGGTTTGAAATGGGAGTCACAGAGGTTCAACTATGTTAACAAAGACAGGGAAAATGATACACTAGGGTACCACTTTCTGCAATCTGAAATTCAGAAAAGTCAAAAGATTCTACTATATGTGTAAAAATGCTAGTGCTATCTCCCCGTGGAGGACGATACGTGGGGTACAATCGGTAACTTTCCATCATTTCAACACAGGGAATGATATTTATCGCTCCGGTGCATAAAAAGGCAAAAAACAACAAATAAAAAAAACCAACCGAAGAACTTCTTGGCTTAATATCTTGGCCATTACGTCTGGAAGACTGCCATATCTGTACGCATTACAGCAGTAAAGAGAACGTCCCATAAAGCCACCGGGCCGGACACGTCTCACTCTCCTTTCTTTGACCTTTTGCAAAAGCAAGAGCTAATAACTGTTTCCTCCTGCAGCTCCGGGTGAGCTTAAGCTCCGTCCAGTCGGATCCGCTCTGGGTATACAGCTCAATAAAGCTGTCGGCCACTGGGACAGCGAAGGTAAAACAGCTTCCTGTTGACTCGGTGCCTCGACCATTACCCCCCTTCCCGGGGACGTGTGAGAGCGTGAGGGACAGAGAAAAAAGAGATGGGGGGAAAAGGGTGGATGGTGTGAGGATGAAGAAAGAGAAAGAACGGTTGGAGTTCACAGATCAATGGCGCCTGTGAGCAACTAGACACAGGCCTTTTGCGTAGTTTGGCCTCATGTATGGACTGTCATGTGTGCTTGTGTGAGTTGATGAGTGTGTGTGTGTGTGTGTGTGTGTGTGTGTGTGTGTGTGTGATGTGTGTGTGTGTGTGTGTGTGTGTGTGTGTGTGTTCAGAAAGCAGCCCGCAGACATTGGAAGCCAAGTGGTGCGCGGAAGGAGTCAAGTGCTCAAACAATTGGGAAGCGACAGACGGAGAAAAACGGGAATTTGAATGAGAGAAGGGATTAAAAAAAAAGAAATGAAAGAAAGA
>NW_004797481.1:632147-634046 GCF_000002075.1 Aplysia californica | reverse complement strand
TCATCTCATTTCGGCAAGAATAAGCACCCCGGCAAGGAACTCCCCCCCCCCAAAAAAAAAATATATAGATATCTATATTAAAAAAAATCCCAACAAATCTTTATAGGAATCGATCTTTATATACAGGCTCTGCCTACAGTGCACAATGGGTTTTCGCAAGAAAAAACTGTATGTGACATGAACTAACACGCTCAATGGAACATGGTAATAGTTATATTGACCTATAACTTAAAACCGCATGGATAAAGCCACACGCATACAACCCCCCAATTCCAAGCAAACCTCCAAAACTGATAACACAACAATAGTGTTCTTTGGACACATACTCGCCGCTCTATCTTTTGTCGTATCACAGCGTCACAGCGCACCTGTAGCTGTTAACACCGATAGACGATGTTTTACGAAACATATCGGAGCAATCGGGATAAACCACCTATCGATAAGCAACAACACGGTTACTGTCACTCATAATAATCTCTTTATCATATAAAACGTCCGCACTTCAAGTATCTTATATATTTATCGGAAAACATAAAACACAGACTCCCAAAGCGGCTATGCGATTCAGAAAATATCTAGTCACAACAGTGGTATCAGCGCTTCAACACGGGCAGAGATTATGCTGCTAATTTTAAATATCCAATTCTAACCAATATTTCCTATCTCGACAATAGCTTTATACAAACAGCCGCATGCAACTAGAAAGACTGGGCCATGTACATGTATAATATTTAGGCTTTTAGGGCCAACATGTTAAAATACATAGTACCGATACAACATGCGTATAGCTGTCAACTTTTCTAACGGGAAAAAAAGACTCCCTATCGAAAACTTTTCTCAAATTTTTCTGCATTCAATGGAAGTCACGCTAAATACTTAATTATCCCACGAGTGGTAAACTTCAAACGAAAGCAAGAGTACAAAAACTAGCATGGCTAGTTATTGACATCGTCACAAAAACACACTTTGAAACTCGGCTGATGGTCACAAACGTACGTATACAGATTTGATAAACGACTTTACAAAATGAACACAGTACTTACTTCGGTGGAGGCATTGGGAGGCTTAACTTCCTTAATTAATGGTCTTCTCAAGTCTGCGAGTGGGAATTTCACTAGAACCAGGGGTATCCGTTGGTGAATACCAGGCAAAAACTGCTGGTTCGGGTTAACGGGAGGGATGTTTGTCACCGGCTTGAGCGGATGGCATCCATCTGCCGGTTGTTGAACAACTTGTTTTTGTTTCGGCTCACCGTGACCGTCCCACCTAGGCTCGCAGGGGTAGTACACCATGCCATTCTTCTCTACCCCGTAAGAAGCATCCATGGCCTAGTCTGTTTGGGCTGACAAGCTATCCAAAACAACCGAAGTCTCCAAATTTTAGTCCAAAACGATTCACGTTTTTCCAGATTCTACAGCGTAAGCTATAATACCACTGATGTTTCTTATTTAAGTTAAAGCTTTAGAAGAGTAAAAGTGAAGGACATCGACACAACTCTGTTTCTTCTTTCTTAAATGACAGCAACTGAAGTGCACTCCGAATTTAACAACATATTTCAGGATAATGTTCAGTGCACGCATTGCAAAACTCAATTTCATTGGTTGAAATTAAATTTCTTTGTTGTCAGAAGGACTGACGGTCAAGTCAGAAACGGCTTGTCACCCCCTGTCCGCAGGCGGCAACGCAACCTGTGTCAACTGTTTAAACGATGCAATTTGCCACCTTTGTCACACCCCGCCTCACTATCAACAACATACTTTCTTTGGTGAAGTACCTGCGCATTCAAGGCGCATTGCTACATCGCGCACTGTTTTGTCTCTTACCTGACCGGCCAGCCTATCCATTTGAAAGGGGCGTAAATTCTACAATTATATTTTTTTAAGCCTCTCCATTTGTGGC
>NW_004797481.1:628387-630251 GCF_000002075.1 Aplysia californica | reverse complement strand
ATTGTGACACGTTGCGTTCCTGTTGCTTGGCAGTCGATTCAAGCACTGCACAAGCAAAAGAAGGAAAAGAGGTAAACAAAAAAAAAATAACTGAAAGGAGAGAAACGGAAGTTGCGAATTCAAGCATAGAAAATGTACAAGCCAAGGCTAAAATAGGGCAAGGGACACCTTTTCACACGGCGCTCGAGAAGTAAAGACTGGAGGCATAATAGAATCGGCGATCCAACGCGAAATGAATTCTTTCAAACACACTACGAGCGTCTCAACACGTTTTCTCATGCCTCCAATCCATACCATGTTTTTTAGCAACCCGCCCCGCCCCCTATCTTGTACCCAACCCTCTCTTCCGCAAGACTCGTCTTTTTATATTTCTAAAAAGGGGTTCGATAACTGCAATAATTTTGGTGGGAAAAGAGCAAACACATTAACTTAACAAAATGACAACAATCCAAAGTTTAAAAAAATTAAGTTTCGGCTTGGAAGCGGGTTCGGAGGAACGGAGGGTGACCGTGTGTATGAGAAGTAATAATTAAGACGGGGGTGGGGGGTGGTGGTGGTGTTTTTTTACATTCCACCATCAAAATTTACGTCAAAGACGAATGTGCTTTCAATTACCAAGGTATAGTAGGCCTAAAGTGAATGGTGTGGAGGAAGATAATACTATAAGTAGTATACTGCACTTACTTAAAAAACCGACCGAACGAGACAGCAAAAGTAAATATTTGCTGTTCTCAGTGCGGATCTGAATGTGACTTCTGGGGAGGGCATTGCCTTGCATGACAAAACAATATTCAGTTTCCTTCCCACACAACTTTCCTATCTCTACCCCCTCCCCCCCCCCCTCTCTGTCTCTAGTCTGTCAGTCTACATCTCTCGCTTTACCTTCCACTCCCTCCTCTCTCTCCGTTTGTCCGCCACCCCCACCCCTGCTCTCTCCCTCTCTTGGCCCCTCTGTGCATCCCATGAAATTCTACGGTTCCCAGCGTCTGTCTGGATTTCCCCACCTTCCGTTCCATCACTGCAGTCTTTGCGTACCGTCCCCCACTACAACGACATCTCACACAGAGCGGTACCAAAACACCCCATCCATCACCAGCTCCGCACAGCAATAACAACGGTACCGATCCAACACGCCTCCGTTAAATACTACGAATCCATCCACCCAAATCCACTACCAACTACCACCCGGAATTTTTTCCCCCTTCTTTTATTTCAATTTCTCAATTTCCTTTCCTTTGTGTTCGTCCACTAAAATATTGATGGGCTCGGAGGGCGACAACATAGTACAACAATCATAACAGACGGAAAAGGGCGGAGTGATAAATCAAACTCGCAGCGGGCCAGCAAATCGAATCGCTGCGGCCCGGACTGAACGGGCGGACACGTAAACAGGGGCGCACCTCTCCGCCGTCCCCCGCTACAGCACACGCCCCTGACCCGGGTACTCCACACACAAGACCCACCGCCACACGCCCGCGGTACCCCCGGGGAGATCTCATTTTCGCTCTTGACTTACATCCATAATGAATGAAACAATCATAATGCTTACTCGCATGCCCTCTCATCTCCCCTCCTCTCGTCTCCAACACACTCACCACTAAAACACCGCCACAGCCACTTCATAGCGAAGCTAAAGTTCATTTCTCTCATATTATTTTTCTCTGTCTTTGGACTCAATTTCGTTGCCAGATTTATTTTTTTAAATATCTTTTTATCGTCTCTTAATTTGGGTGATGGGGCTCCCCGTTATCTGCCAACTTGCTAATAAGTGTGCAACTGATTTGTCGCATTTCACAATTTCCAAGCTCGATTTTTAAAAAAAATGTATTCTTTCCTTTTTTTTACCAGCCTTCAAAATTACCCC
>NW_004797481.1:624761-626430 GCF_000002075.1 Aplysia californica | reverse complement strand
TCACACACACACACACACACACACACACACACACACACACACACACAAACAACACACACACACGAACACACAACCCCCCCTTTATTTCCCCGGCTGTGTATATAAGCAATTCCCTGTGGGCAGCATCTGGAGACGTAATGGACCGGCCAAATGTCGCCACAGGCCCGCCGACTCACAGGGGCTTTAGCCCACCGATGTGTTTGTCACTTTGTCAGCCCGGTAGACGGGGGCCCCGACAAAGAAAATGGCTTTCTCCCAGGACTAGCCAAAGCCTGGTGTTGGTTGCCTTTCATAACACGATATCGATTCCACAACACGTAGACGTGACATTACGGACGAAAGACAAATTAAGACCATTGAAATTGTGACGAAACTCTCCCTTCTGACAATCCCCCACCCCCCCTCCAAAAAAACCAACAACAACAAACAAACAAACAAAACCGAATACCCACGAACAAACCACAAAAAGAAGCAAAGTTAAAATCTTTAAATTATTGAATTAAATAAAAGACACACTTTTTTTTTTCAACTTTGCACTACTAGCTGAAAAGTTTTACGTTTTTTTGTGTGTTTTTTTTTTTGGGGGGGGGGGGGGGAAGAAAAAAGAAAAGAAAAGAAAACCAGCTGGCTCAATAAACTAATGACTCCCAACAAGGCCATGAGAATGTTTTAGATTGGCCACCAAGACGCATGTTGACGGGTCACCTTGAAACTACTATTCCGACAAGATCCAGCGAATTGTTATATGTATTTATGCCACTTCTCGCACAGCTTGAGAGACATTATTAAAGCTGATGGTTCAATAAAAATGAAATTAAGCCTTTGCCAATGGCATATCAACGTAGGCAGGGGACAGAGACTAAACCTTACTAAACGAACGTGTCAAAGGCAGACTCAAATCGGGTTTGAGGTAACGGTATCAGAAGGTTATAAGTCATCTTACAACAAGAAAGAAAGAAAAACAAAAATAAGTAAATAACAAGGGCACCCCCCCCCCCCCCTTACAGCTAAACGCATTAAGATTTTACTGGGACAGGAAATTCAAACGTTACTTTATTACAGAAGAAAAGCATCTCATTTAAATACATGTACATGTATATCATTCTTCAAGACTGGCTTCCAGAATAGCTCACAGGACGAGGGGTGTTCATTATGTTTATGTCAGTCCTTTCTGTGTGGTAATCTGCTAACATGCTTTCTGTCTATCATCCTACTTTGGCCGATTTATTGGTAATGTTTCTGATCGCTATTTGCACATTTGAAGAGACAGGTTAGGACATGGCGTCGTCAATGTCATGCTCTGCTTGTAAGTTCAAAGATATAGCTGAAATTAGACGACGTCAGTCTGAACGGTGAGCTTCAACACACGGTACTTTTATTCACCACGGCGTTCCGCGGACAGTCTGCACGAGTGAGCCCGGGCGAGCGGACAGTCATGAACCTTTGTACGAGCGGACACCCCAGCCGTGACCACAGCTCCCACCCATGACGGGACCACGTCAAAATGACAGGGGGGACTGACACGCGCATGCCCAGGCTCCAAACACCGGAACAAAGGATCGATGTATTTATGGAGCGATCGCCTTGGGAGACCTACATGGGCCGCGTAGATGGGGCAAAAATTAGCAACATTGGTTCACTGAACTTTCTCCATTACCAGCCCCCCCCC
>NW_004797481.1:621076-624661 GCF_000002075.1 Aplysia californica | reverse complement strand
CCCCCCCCCCCCCTCCCCTCCCTCCCAACCAACCATCTAACTATTGTTTCAGTGTCCCGGCCAACCCCGAGTTTCCCCTGTCCCCGTTCTAACCGTTGGTTCCTTTAAGCCTACCATACACCGAACTGCCCCTTGTGTTCTGCTGGCTCTTTGAAGTAGAATGGTGTGTCACGCGTTGCTTAATATCCTATGCGTACAAGTCTTGCTCCAATCGATCACATGACAAAGAAAAGAGAAGCCTTGAACACAATAAGCGGGCCAACACATGTTCAGACATAAAATAACCAGGTAGGCATTCTGATCTTTTTACACTTTCCAACTTCTAGGGGGGAGGCTCCCGCGGTAAATCGGCGCGCGGTTCTTTGTCACAGAAAATATAAAACCTGTCATTAGTGGGCAATAAAGAGTCCCGCCAGTAAAGGAAATAGCCAAGAATAAGCTAAGGTACGAAGCACCTCGATTGACACCCCCCCCCCCCCAATCCAGCCCTTTTCACATGTGAAAAAATTCAGGCAATATCTTTAATGGCGTCCAGCTCAGTTGACTGGTACAGGAAAATACAACAATGGTAGAAATTGCAACCGAATAATATACGAATACAGAAAAAAGGCTCCAACTTGAACAAATTGGTTGACTTTCAAAACGTTTCTCTCCTGTTAGACACATCATTTTCCTTTTGTGTAGCCCTCTCCTCAGTTACCCGTGTTCAGCCGAAAACTATCCATTTACTACAGATTGATCCACTCCAGTGCGTCTAATTCACAAGGGGGACCGACTTGTTTTGGAAAAAGCATAAGGGAGACAAAAATAAATTACTTGTGATGTGCACGCTAAAAGACATCCTGAACATGGGAACAGGTGGCAGAACACTACAGCCAATGAAAAAGAAGCTACGCCGCGTCTCAAAACCAAAAGACAAAGAAGCACCAAAAGCGACAAATACGCAACGCGGAGAGACAAGACGAAACAATCAGCCTTCCATTCCACTCAATACAATCAGTATCTCGACAGGGGGGAAAAAAACCAACCTATACAACAACATTGCGAGGAGAATCACGTAGCTTCCTCCATTTTTCCCTTTCGTAAGCGGAATTGAGAAACTAAAGAAAACTCTCGTATGAGCAGACAGAATTGTGTCTAAAAACGGTATGGTTAGGGGTTGATGGTGGGGGGGGTGGGGGGATAAATAAAAGAACAAGCGCAAGCTATACGTTCTTATACTATCCGAGAGCCTGGAGTGCAAGTAATCGACAAGTGGGAAAAGTGGATTGGCACTTCGTCTGAAGTTGTACTTTTTATCTATTGAAGCCACAGAACTACAACTGTAGCCCTTAAAGAAGTAGAGATAAGGGTCTGAGTGTGGCGTACGGGCAGAAACAACGCGCTGATGTTAGTGGCGAGAACCGTCACAGCTGGTCGAAACTCGGGACAATGGTGTGGCCTAAGAGAATGGGGCCTGCCATGGAACGAGAGCATGTTTTGTCATAAACGCATTTATTCAGTGTTGCGTCTCAATCGACATAATTAAGACTCAACAGGACGAGAACTTCTCTAAATCACACATCACGTCAGAAAGACGGGAGGCATCCACCAAAACATTATCCCTACGAGGGATTCAAACTCATGTCATGCGCAAAACAGGCACACACAAAAAAATCTTGATCATGACACCATAGACACCAATGCGGTCCGCTCAACCAGTGCATCATTTTCCAAATTCTAAATTCCAAGTCTCTCCATCGGAGCCGGCCGGGCTGCGTGCCACTTGGCCAGTGTGTTTCCGTGTAGATGACTCGTGATTCATTTCTTGAAATCCGAGTTGACACTGATGCGTGCAATAAAACTTTTGATCGAAATTATTCAAGCCCTGGGCAAATGTGGAGGGAGACAGTAAAATGGGCTTTTGATTGACATGAGGCTGGAGAGGGGTGAAGAGGGAAATGAGGAGGGGAACCGCAAGAATCGTTAACGACATCCTATATGACAGAGGACCTTTGCACGTTTGTTTTGAGTAGCAGCCTGACGGTTCTGGCTTTTTTAAAAACAGAGCATTAATTTATCTACAATACACGGGGATACACGTGCACACGCGCGGGCGTGTGTGTGTGTGTATAAGAGAAACTGAGCGTAGTATGAGAGAGTATGTCATTGAAGGACTGGTGGTTTGGGGTTTAAAAAGGTGGGGAGGGTGTTGACAGCACAGAGCCAGAGACACCTATAAAAAGGACGGATGAAAAGACTGTTGACAGGAAAAAAAGACGGGGGATAGTGCTATGAGGGAGAGGGAGGGTGGAGAGAGAGAAGGAAGAGAGATGTCGCTGAAGACGCAATCTAGGAGAGACAATACGTGAGCTATCGAACGCTGAAACAGAAAACACGGTAAACAAGAAGGTGCATCATTTGTAACACGACAGCGCTACTCACATGTCTGTGCAGACACGGAGAGTAACAGGAGAACCGGGAGAAAGGGGAGGGGGTGGGGTGGGGGAAGAGCGGAAAGGAAAAGGAAGCGTTCTTTGTGGACAAAAAGAGACGAAAATCCAAGTTGACGTGTCTCTATGCAACGAGTGTCAGAATGTTGCTTGTATTTCTACCGAACGCGAGTGCACAAGTCTGCGAGCGCGTGAGCCCACACTGCGGTTGTTTCCCCAAATATGAAATTAAAAAGATATCTGAGGACTGGGTGGGAACTGGGCACTGGGCGAGGGACAGCCCGGGGGCAATGGCGTAATCAATTCCTCCTCTATCAGAGTACAGGCTCCTCGGGGTCGGATCGCAGAGCTCTATCTGAGGCAGGGTTCAGTCGCCCCTCTCCCTCACTCTCGTTGATCGAGAGACAGGTCCCTTAGGCGAGGCCTGAATCACATACATGATACAAGGGTGCACACTCAAGCACTCGCTCACTCACACACACGCGCACAAACACACGAGAGAGAGAGAGAGAGAGAGAGAGAGAGAGAGAGAAGGGGGTGAGGGTGGGGGTAGGGAATATTTTTCCCTTCCTGGACAACAAAACCTTCAAAAATTACTTTTGAATGAATCATTATGAATAGCAAACACGCCGAGCTATAATCACGTCTGAACGCAAATTAGTCAACGCCCCTTACAAAAACAAGGGAGAAATATAAAAAAAAAGAAAGGGGCGGGACAATGTAGGATTCGACCCCCCAACCCCCCCAAAAAAATTCTAGAATTAAAAAAATAAAATAAATGTCAATAATAATAATAATAAATATATAAAGGATAGCTATTTTTCAGGGCCACCCGTGTTTTATTGGAGGTGTCAGTTGAAGAGAGATCGTGAAGAAGAGAGAGTAGGAGAGAGAGGAGGCGGTTCTGTGCCAAAACTACTTGTAGAGTACACAGCTTTCGGCGCATATGAATACAAACGTTATCATTGAGATCGTAATGAAGAGAAGTATGTCTTAATTAATGTATTTACCTTCTAATAAGAAAAGGGGGAGAGGGGGAGAGAGACAGTGAGAAGAATGAGAGAAAAAGACACAGAGAAAGAGGGGGGGAGGGAGAGAGAGAGAGAGAGAGAGAGAGAGAGAGAGAGAGAGAGAGAGAGAGAGAGAGAGAGAG
>NW_004797481.1:619469-620542 GCF_000002075.1 Aplysia californica | reverse complement strand
ACACACACACACACACACACACACACACACACACACACACACAGACACACAAACACACCCAGGAAAATAGAAAATGACCTTCTTAATTAAGCTTTGAACGACCGAACTCTACATCAAATTTTGTTCCAAGCCAAGTCATCCTGAATGAAGATCGCTTGTCAACGAGTTGGGGAATTTAGATTTTCCGCTCCTTAGGGCGCGGTCAATTTTTAAAGTGAGGTTTGCCTCTATTAGCGCCCCTCATATTCGATCACCGTTGAAAGAACATTAAAAATAAGTTATTTTTTAATTTAAAACCCGCAAACAAACAACAGGAACACCCCGCCCCTCTTTCTTCTAATATAAATAAATAAATAAATAAACACAAGCAAACGGTTCAGATGCACAGCTTGTCGGAATACGACCAGAGTTTTCTTTTCTAAGTCAGGCGCCGAAACACTCACTGGGTTTACTTCGCTAAGAAATCGGCAAACTTTCTCCTGTTACTCTTTTGCTATTTTAAATCTTTGTTGTAGAGCTACATCATTTCTCCTCCTCCTCATTGTCATCATCTTCAAAACCATCGTTTCGAATAAGGCTGATGCTGCTTCGACTACAACAACTGCATGAACTTATCATTCCTCTATACGTTGTTGGGGCTTCGCGTTGATTCCCTTCCAATGCCTGTTTCACTCAAAACCTCGCACAGCGATTCTATTGGCACGCACTACTCGAATAAAGGTAGGACTCGCGTCGTGCAGAGCACTAGGCAGACTAAAACGTCATGCTGCTATGGCTGTGGCACCTACATGATCGAGGCAGACGGAGATATTGTGACATGGACGTGTCAGCTCAGACGACAAACCCACCTCGGTCTGACTACATACACTACCCTGTCCTAATGTGCTAAAAGATGGGTCAACGCGGCACTATGAAACATTCCTTATCCCCCCCTCCCCTTTCTGTGCTCTCTCTCTCTCTCTCTCTCTCTCTCTCTCTCTCTCTCGCTCGCTCGAGTGAGCAAAGTGCGCACACACACACACAGAGAGAGAGAGAGAGAGAGAGAGAGAGAGAGAGAGAGAGAGAGAGAGAGA
>NW_004797481.1:618358-619369 GCF_000002075.1 Aplysia californica | reverse complement strand
CCCCAACTCTCTCTATCCCCTTCCATCCCTTTCTCTCTCCCTATACTTTATGTATAAAAACCCAGTAAAGATTGATATCTTTATTTCAGAAGAACACATATTGTAGATAAAGAGCGAGGAGGGAGGGGGCGAGAGAGAGAGAGGAGGATGAGGAGGAAGAGGAAAAGGAGGAGGGGTAAAGGAATATAAATATAACCCCTCCGAGTCTTGTGATTACTGCTTGCGCGCAGGCCTACTTCATTTCACTTGGATTATCTAGTGGGTGTATCTTGAGTGCCAGAGATCGATGGATGCACCTCGCTATGGTTATCAGACGGACGGGGTACGGAGCGGTGGGCTGTTCAAAGCGTGCGTGTGTGTGTGTGTGTGTATGTGTGTGTGTGTGTGTGTGTGTGTATGTGTGTGTGTGTGTGTGTGTGTGTGTGTGTGAGAGAGA
Organism: Aplysia californica; assembly: GCF_000002075.1. Lineage (NCBI taxonomy): Eukaryota > Metazoa > Mollusca > Gastropoda > Aplysiida > Aplysiidae > Aplysia > Aplysia californica. Next base: position 618,933 of record NW_004797481.1, on the reverse strand, counting down.
GAGAGAGAGAGAGAGAGAGAGAGAGAGAGAGAGAGAGAAGAAGGGGGAGGGGCAGAAGAACAAAATGAGCAGGAGCGAATCAATGAAAGTGGGGCAAACAGACCGGAGAGTTATAGTTAGGCTCGAAGAACAAGATGCACGTCAACACTATAACCAAACGAAAAATAACATTTAAAACATCACAAACACCTTGGAGCTCTAACGCATAAATCTAATATATGATGACACCCTTAAAAAAGGTAAAGAGGCGGTGAATTCAAGCTGATATCCGGGGAAGACTGCTACAGGAAGGAAACGACTATGGTCGGGCTACCACACTCGAGCGCTCATGGACGTCTGAAGTAAGTACAGAAATAGGCCTCCGGTTGTAAAAAGACGTAGTATCAGAGCTGGGGGAGCGTCAACTTTAAAAAAACTCGATCTGAGTCAAAGACAGCAACATCTACCCGATAACTGTTAACTTAGTGCGTGGTGGGAAAAAGCAAGATGACTGAGACATGATGTGATGGAGGGTGAGTATGAAGGACTAGGTAAACGGCGTTTCATAGGCAGGGGGGAGGGAGAGAGAGAGAGAG
>NW_004797481.1:617033-618258 GCF_000002075.1 Aplysia californica | reverse complement strand
GGTGAGGGTTCAAACAATCTAACAATGTGATGGCGTTGACAGACTCATGATAGCGTAGAACAGCTTCATATATCATATCAGAAGGGACATGCAGAGACAGCCGATCTTGGCCCGTGTAGCAGGACAGGAAAGAGGAAAAGGCAAACAGGTAGACAGCCAATCACACCTACAGTCATACAGACTATCACGCACAGATAAGACAATCCTACACAAAAAAGCGACAACGTAGTCAGACAGACAGGCTTGTATAAGCTTGGATGAGTTTGTGCGCGCGCTAGTGGGTTGAGGGGGGGGGGGGAGCGTTAGTAGATGCACTGATTTTTGGATCGGCGAGAATGAGCACATAGTAATGGCCGGAGTTGAAGCCGGCGGTGACAAACAGATTTATTATGGTAATGTAGCCAAACCACCCGGGGCATTCAGCCGCTTCAAAACGCGCTGGAGCCTGTGCGCACACAGACATTTTTATATCCTACCTCTTGTGTATTCCTTCATTTCAATGTGTGCTCTGGTGTGTGGTGTGTGTGGTGGTGGTGCTGGTGGTGGTGGTGTGTGTGTGTGTGTGTGTGTGTGTGTGTGTGTGTGTCTCGGCAATATCACAACAAAAGACCGCGATCTGAAGGGCCTCTATCACTTCAAGGATGTGATCGAGCAGCGCCAAAGGGCAATGACACACACGCGTGACGCGGTGGGCTAGGGCGGTGCGGGCTGTTGCAGGGTGGGGGCGCTGCGTAAGCCACCCGGGACAGCAGATGTAAAACGGGACATTATTTCACACGGAGAACCACAGGCTAATGGTTTCTTTGAAGGCAAAATGGAGGTGAAGGGGGGGAAAAAGAAAATAAAAGAAAATGTGAAAGTCGGTTGGGTGTTAAAATGTAGGCCTAATGATTTCTCTGATGAAGAACAGTTTCTAAAACTGTACCGAACACACCACCTGAACTTAACACGAAAACCCAGCTCTAAAAATAACATCACAACATCTTTGAAGTCAGTGTACTTTTAATGTTCTGTAAAGAAAGAGCTTAAAGCACTGAAGAAAACAAGTCGATCGTATCTTACTCAGCCAACGGGTAGACAACAAAGGAAGAGGAACTGCCGGCTTGTTCCCCTCCTTCAATTTCTAGCTGTCCTGTATTTGTATTGTTTTGTGATTGATTCTGCTCTCGTTGGTTGTCGCTCAACATGAGATTTGTAATTTCTATCGTATTCCTTTGTTGCTAGG
>NW_004797481.1:610051-615498 GCF_000002075.1 Aplysia californica | reverse complement strand
TCACCACGATTGTTATTAATATTATTATCTAAGTATCATTATATTGTTATTTCTATTAGTATTATTATTGATTACTATTATTATAATAACTATCATTGGAGTTATTGTAACAACTATCATCAGTGTTCTTTCGTAATTACCAAAAATAATATTTCCTACCCACAGCGTGCACAACAGTGTACATTAGTATATTAACTTTTGTTGAGTATAATAACGGTCAATGTCGTGCTCAAACAGTTCCGGTGATCAAAATCAGAGGTCACATCAACAGAATCTCCCAACCAGTAGGTTTAGAATATGGTCGTCATACGTTTAACCTTGGCTTTCACATAATAACTGTTTGACTCACTTTTTTGAAAACTTTTTTCTGGGGGGGTGCTTTGTATTACATCTAACTTACTTTTAAAAAATAGTGATACACGGATTCTATATGCACATATATATTGGCCACATCATTGTCAAAGTGTGATAGACTTCTCATGGGAACAGTGAAGCGTCAACATTCTTGTGTCAAAAAAAAAGTTTTTAAAAAGTGCCAAGCCTGTCGGCAGCGAGACTTTTAGAGAGGTGACAGTAAAACTCAAACTATAGCTGTACAATGAAGAAGCAGTATTCTAACTCTGTGTAGGTAGGTATCATGGACTCACCAAGTCCTGCTTGAGGGAGATGGGCACGTACTGGACGTAGTAGTAGGGGTGCATCCTCAGCCTTCGGTACGAGTGGACCGCAATGGTGGACGGTGTGTGTACGCCGAGGCAGGCGGGGGCTAGTGCTGCTGCTGCTGCTGCTGGCGCTGGTGGTGGCGGCGGCCGTGGAGGACAGCGCTAATGACGGCCGATTAGCCCCTCGCCGTCTCAACAAGTGCTGGAGCCGAGGAGGAGCGACCGCGCTGTTCTGGCTCCGGGCCGGGGGATGATGATGCGGTCGCGGAACTCTCGCCTGTTGATGGTGGTGGTAGCACCGCGCGGACCGCTCTGCTGAAGCTAGTGCTGCTCACGCTGCCTGCCGGCGGACCACGGTGCCAGCGAGTCGGGAGGGACGATGGCGGTGGCGGCAGTAGTGAGTACGGGTGTAAAGCAGGAAGGCGATATGGTCACCCCTACCTCACTTGACGTCCGATTGAACACTTGGTGTTGTCTATCCGGATGTGTGCGCGTGCGTGCGAGCGAGTGCGCGAGTGGGGAATGCGTGAGAGAGTATGTGTGTGTGAGAGAAAGAGACAGAGAGAGAAAGAAAGAGAAGTAACAGCACAATGTCCGGGCTGGCTTTTCTCCGGACTCTTTGTTCTTAGAGAGACGAGTCGATCACGGGTGTTAGAAGAGCGATCAGACGGGCGAGAGGGACACGAGTCTGTGGAATACTCGCGGCTCTGTGAAGGCCGTGGGCAAGAGGGTGAGCGCTCGGGCGTTCAGTGAGGCGAGACGGGGGGAAAAGCTGGGGTCCCGCTACTTGCGTGAGGCCTGGGGCTGCTGGCGAAAGGGACAGCTCGCTGCTCACAAGAACCAACACACGCTCACCACGACACGTGCAGGTGGGGGAAGACTCCACAGGGCGGAACTACACGCGGATACCTCGTCCACAGACAGTGTTTGTTTGGGTTTACCCCTTTGTTTTGTCTTTTGTAAACAAGTAATTCAGCACAGTATAATCAAAATATTTAGCACTTCCTTCGTCCAAGCTGAGTAACAACTCCTTTTGAAGGAAAGCACCCGTTCACGTGTGTTTGTGCGCGTGCTGCCAACATAAGCAGGCACACACACACAGAGTTTAAAGAACAACACACGACAGGTGAAGTCAAAAACACTGTGGTACAACCCAGTCACGTGAACTTCATCACTCAAAGTACAACATAGCTCGCTCTCAAGTCTCCTCAATAACAATAAGAAGCCAGGTCACTTTCTACTTTCCACACTGCTGAATCAGAAGTAGACACGGATATATGGAAAACTGAACATAATATATCACACGCACAGGTAAAAGGTAAAAACACAACGATGAGATAGCAATCAAAACGAAAAACTCGCGATGTGTCGACAGTCCACCTTTGAATACACTCAAGCGAGTCGCACTTTGAGTTATCGATAGCAATCGGTGATAACGGGGCACAAGAGGCCAACACGTTGAAGAGATAGAGAGAGCGAGAGGGTAAAAGGCCCTAGGATCTCCCAACGGGCCCGCTCTTCTAACTGAGCCGTGTGCCTACTTACTACCAATAGCGTCCTGAGGTACAGAAGATCTAGCGTACTCTCTCGCGTTTACCTCACGGCAACTCTGTTCCGTCATGCGCGGTCGACTGCCGAGGGCCAAATGATCACATTCGACAGCAACACGGGAGAAAAAAGCAGCCAACCAGCTAGCGCGCAATTTAACTTTTCAATAAGCTAACGGTACCGGTCGGTGGGGGTAACACTTTCGGTAACAGCGCGTCTTTGTAACACCATATCCGGTGTCGGTAATTTAGACGACGGCTGTTAGCAAATACAGCGCAGCGAAACACTATCACGTTACAATTTGTGAATATTTTATCGATCCGTACGGAACAGTTTGTTTCCCAGCTAGTAAACATGATTAAACATCTGGCCAAACCCACCAACCAGCACCCATTAAGCTTAGTCTTTGTAATTTACAAAACAAAAAAGAGGAAGGGGTGGGGAGTGGGCGCTAGACCAGAAACAGCAACGAAAAAGAAGAGGGAAGGGGGGGGGGGGGGGGGGAGGTGGAGAGAGAGAGAGAGAGAGAGAGAGAGAGAGAGAGAGAGAGAGGGTGCTCAGATAGAAATGATACTTTACACTTATGATAATTCATACAGCACAGGTGTGCGAGTGTGTGCGCGCGTCTGTATGTGTGTTTCAGCGCGCGCCTGCTTATAAATTATTCACGATCGTTAGAGTGACACAACCCTACCACAACGACAAAGAAAACGTTTATCGTCGTTGGAATGATTGAGCAACAAATATAGCACAATGCTCGACTTCTCATTTCTGTTGGGGAATGTATACACGCAAAGCGCATGCGTACGGTCCTAGGTCGCTGCACATGACTTCACTCCCTCCTCCCAGCTTAACCACATGAAAGGGGACAACGTCACTACCAGGGCAAATCCCAATCTAAATTAAAACCAAAAAACACATAATTTAGAAATAAAGAAAAGGAGATATTTCTCGAGTATTGTGAGGAGGGCGTAAACAGAGAAAGGCTGACAAGGGTGGCACAGAACAATAACACAAAAGAAATGCAGTAGTTGTAAAACATACAATATAGAATAGTCCTATTGAAGGCCAGCCCGCCTTGTTGTTGATAATCAGAAAGCGCCTCGTGTCGCTGGAGCTGCACACTAAGGGTAGGATGAATAAAACATGCGGACATATCTCCCGCGGTGCAGTTATGCCCCGACCTTCCTAGAAGCGCAACGGAGCGCATGCGGTGATAAAACAGATGTGTTCCAACACGTTCGGAGCACGGCCCAGGTCAGGCAGGCATACAGTACGCACAAACAACACAGCAGCTCTTGATGTATCTACGTGGACACTGACAGCGACACGATACCACACAGTATACTGCGCACTCGTCACACTTTTCACAGTTCTCAATTCGATCTTTGTGATTATCACCAGGTCAACACTCACAAACTAGAACAAGGGGAGTCTGATTTACGAAAAACAAAACAACATCATAAAAACTTTAAAAACCCAAAAAAAAACCCATACTTTTCAAGAGGCGCAGAAGTAAAGCCATGACAGTATAAAGAGGACAACGACAATGACAGTAATAACAACGACAGTGATAACAACGACGATGATGACGCAAATATCATGGTCTTAAGTATTTCATCTTTAAAAAAGTAGATCTTTCCCATTATTGAGAAACAAAACAGTAACTTACGCCAACGTTAACTTTCAACTTCCTTTTTATTTTCCTTCTTCACATGCCATTTTTCAACTGCTTACATAATTACAGGCTGTGGTGCAAGCGCCAAGTGTTGTACTATCATACATGGGTAAATATATCTCGTGCTAAAAATATTGTACCTCCAGAGACGCGCCTCCGCCCCCTTCCCCCAAAGAATACTAACAAAAACAACATACCAGGCTGATCGGACAGTGAACAATGATAAAGAACATTCTAGAAATCCCCTAAAACTAAAACCACACCACGCCAAAATCTGGAATATACACAGCGACAACAACCACATCGTATTGAGAAGCAAAAGTCAACAACATATAGTGTGACGTAAGTAAATGGAGAAAAAAGTGAAACTTTCAACAAAGGGAACCGTTTACACTACATTATAACTACATTAGAACAACGTGCCTGGGAAGAGAAGAATCCCTCACAACTAGGCCTTGCGTGAATCTCTCGGCGGTGTGCTACTACTACAAATCATCAGTCAAACGACCCCGTGCCGCGTGTGGGAAAACAATAATGTCAACACAAGTCAACAAGGTGGGAAGCTCACACACGACTCAAGCCCCTCAGTCTCAGAGGAATCCAGTAACGCGATCGGCCTGGCTCATCGATTAAGCTTTTACTACGCGAACAGCTTGTAAGAAAGGGGTGGAGGAAAAAAAGCAAAATAACTTGAAGAATGACTGTTCATCGGAAAAACGCTTTGCAAAGTTTAATCTACCTTTGTACCTACCTCACACGCCAAGCAGCACGCGCACACCAAGAATTAACAAAATCTGGTACCTCACAAAGCTCCAGAACCGGCTGTTGCTTCAATTGAGAAAATTTATTACAGCTACGTTCTCGTAGCACATTTGAGCGGCAAGGGGAAAACAGCGGCTGCTGGGTTGCGATAATGACTAAGAACGAACTAGATCTACGTTCGGGTATAGATCTAGATCTATCTATTTACAACAAATACGACAGATACATTAATAACCATCCGCGTAACTTTGGGCTTTTCGAACAGCTTTTTAAACTAGAATCTAGTAAAATATGAAACAACAACACCATGAAGGGTTAAACATGTTTGCAAAAAGTTAAATTAAAACTCGAATCACTTTTCAAGGCTGTTAGACGGGCCCTGTTTCAGTGAAGTACACAATAACAATCCACAACAAGAAAGTCAACTCGTTACACACCACACTAAAAAAGAAAGTTCCTCTCCAGACAAACGGTGTGGCACGGAACAGCAGAAAATACGAAACTAAAAACCACAGGCGTTGCCGGGGATCATAAAACGCGAAACATAAAAAGAAAGTCAGTGATCGGGACGGTTGTCGCGGTCTCCGGTGTAGGTGGAGTGTGTTCCTCTACCTTCAAGTGAGGACGAGCGACCAGGGTCGCTGGGGAACAACGGAGGTAGGCTAGGGGGGAGGAGGCCCCGTGAACTTCGTTGAAGAATCCCGGGATCGAGATCCACTTTCGCCGATAACTGACAGATCAAGGTGACGCCTCACGATCAACGACGTGCGTGCGTGTGTGCGTGCGTGCGTGTGTGC
>NW_004797481.1:607880-609886 GCF_000002075.1 Aplysia californica | reverse complement strand
TCTCGATCAAAAATCTCCCCAAGCTCCGAGCACATATCAAAGCAAATTTAAATGTTAATTCAAAAACACATTCGTTTAAACATATTCCCATCTACAACAGACAAACAAACACACACACACACACACACACACACACACACACACACACACACACACACACACACACACAGTGTTACAATTACACCCAAATCTAGCGACACAACTCCTTTTTCTTTTTTGAACTATTTATTACGGGCAATTCAGATCGCCTTCGTTCTTACCCAGAGTGTTCCTCTTCTTTTATCCCAAGTGGGCAATAAACGCAGCTAACTACACACGCGGGGCGGGGTAGGAGGGCGGGGCCCTGTACCGGTTACCCCAGCCGTCTAAACAAGCCGATAAATACAAGAACACCATTCAATTGTCTAGGCTAGTTCAAGAAAATCGTACTCCGCTTTATGGATAGCAACAAAGAAAAGAAAAATTAGTATCGACCTTTATGACACAGCACTTATAAGTCTTTCTGTTATTTATTATGTGTGTCATATCTTAGATTAAACTCAACCACGATTATCAAGCTAGGAAAAAAATCGACATTGTTTCTAAGACACACAAATAATAGTTCTCGGTTGTTGTTTTTTCTGTATCTTTCGAATTACACTTTCATCGCCCCCCCCCCCCAAAAAAAAAAAAGCACCAAACACAATGAAAAAAAAAGAGCAAAAATATTTTTAAAAAACCAACAAACACACACACACACCCCCCCAAAAAAAAAAAAAGAGTTCAGTTTTGTGACTTGCAACTTTCTTATAGATTCGGGTTGTCGTTTTCCTCTACGGCCCGGGGGCGGGCTCATCGCGGGAAGGAAATGACGAAGACCCCAGAGTTCAAATCGGTGAAGACATTAAGGGAAAACGACATGTGCTCGCACCTTGGCCAACTTGAATAATGTGTCGTCTAAATCTAGTGTCCTGCGGGTCTGCGCGCGCGACAGTGTGTACGCTTATGTGTTCGAGACGGGGGGAAATCGAGAAAATTCGAGGTTAACCGCGGGAATGGGAGGAAAGTTTAAGCGAAGCAGAAGCACGTCGACACAATAACGAACAGCAAGACCTAGTGAAAAGAAAAAGCAAAGCAGACAGAAACGACGATTGGGAAGGTAAAATAAGTAGGACCTACCACTGGCCCCTTCCAACCACCCGTACATAGTGGTGGAAAACGAGAATAAGAACCCCCCCCCCAAAAAAAAAAAACACACACAACAACAACAACAACAACAAAACAAAACAAAACCGAACAGGACAGAAACAACACATAAACAGAACACAACCCGCACTTTCAATACATTTTATGCGAAGTATCGAACCGCGTATCGCTTTAAAATGCAACAAGTCCCCCAAGCATCTTTATTGAAAAAAAAGGCGAAGTAAAGCAAACGACGCACTTAAACATCAGTGCAGAAGTCACCTTCTACTTCCGCGTCCTTCCCCCCGCCCCTCCATCACTTTCCTGAACATTAACCATGTCAAACTTTCACCAAAGCCTCTTCGTATCAAAGTCCAAGTCCACCAGACATAGCAGATCCCACTAGGCAATAAAACGAAAAAAGACTGGGGACATTCGCTCCTCCATCGATCACTTTCCGCGCTAGGTAATTTATTAAGCAGCCTAAAACACACACATACAGCAGCACACCTGGGCGGGCGGGGGGAGAGGTCCGCAATCCTCAGATAACTTGAGCTGGACCCAGGGCAAAGCATAATTACACGGGGGTCAATGTACCTATCAATCAATCAATCACACACTGTCGTGATTCAACCGGCGTGCCTTTCAGGGAGATCCGCGGAATTTACTTTTAAGCATGGCCCACGGCTCGTTTTAGAGGAGAGGTGAGGAGGCAGAAGAGACAGCAGATTTAGGGGGGGGAATAGAAAGAGAGAGAGAAAAATAAAAAGAGAGAGAGAGAGAAAGAGAGAGAGAAAGAGAGAGAGGGGGGAGAGAGAGAAGAGAGAAAAGAAAGAGAGAGA
>NW_004797481.1:605761-607122 GCF_000002075.1 Aplysia californica | reverse complement strand
CCCGTCAACTCGGACAACAAATAAAACGCAAACAGAGAAAGAAAGAGATAACAATCATCATACAATTCCACAACAACGACCGCAGCCCAGTTTACATTAAAACCAGCCACCCGACCCGAAAGGTTAAAATGTGAATAATATAGGACGAGGACTGGCAACAGACGTAGATTCGCGGCTGTCGCCGGCTATACCACACGCCTTTCTTTTAGGCAATTTTGGGAAGCTCCCTACGAATAAGCGCTTCTACCCCTCCCGCCCTCCCCAAACCTCTCCCCCTTTTCAAAGCACTTACGCCACACCCAGTGGGATGTCACAGCTGACCTACAGCCCTGTTTCGGAACACCCCAGCAGGGTACGCCGCTTTTGTTGTGCTGAGAAACAACTACCCAACCCATCTTCCCAGAAGCAGTTTTACAATTAAGCTGCATAGAGGGGAATAGAATGCGGTGAGGGGGGAAAACAAAGCCAGCAAAAGATATGTTCAAAATAAATGTCACAGGCAAAGACAGTGTGAGATTAGAAACATTTACGACGAGATAGTATTTGACCAAATGATTTTAAAGCCACTTTCCCGAGGAGTAATATAATGTTGTAATTTCCAAAAAGCCTTCTGTTCGTCATTTTATTTCCCCTCCCCCGTTTTTTTTTTTTTTTTTTTTTTTTTGGGGGGGGGGGGGGGGGGGGAGACTATTCTGAGACAGCAAAAAATAACAACAACAAACAAACAACAACAAAACAAAAATACAACAAAAAAACACTTCATAAAATAAGAAAGTGACCTAGACCACTTGTGTAAGATCCAAACTGGTTTGTTGTTTTTTAACAGCTGAAATTAAACGGTTAACTACTGGTATGCGACTATGATTATGCCCAGCTCCAGTTGATGCTTACCGTGTTCTTTTCTTAAGCACTATGAACTAACAGTCCTCATAAGCACACTATAAACTCTCTCTCTCTCTCTCTCTCTCTCTCTCTCTCTCTTCCCCTCCCCTTATTTTGCTGAAACCTAGTTGTCTCTCTCCCAAACCCTCCCCCCCCCCCCCCCGGGGAGCACACACACCCTTTCTGCCCCTCTAGCACAGTGATCAGAAGCGACGGCTGTCACCTGTGTTTACCGACCTGTTAATCATAGAAAACACCGATGCCTCGCCACTAATAGACTCTTTTCCTTCCTCCTTCCTCCACCAGCTCTCTACCGCGAGCGCTTACACGCACACAAACACAAACAATCACAAATGCATATCATAACCCTCAAAACACAAACACATATCCATATACAAGTACATTATAAAGTTCTCTCTCCACCCATCTCGTGCCATATACTCCACTTACTCCACTTCCCTTTTTTTTTCTCGTGGCCC
>NW_004797481.1:601180-602426 GCF_000002075.1 Aplysia californica | reverse complement strand
GGGGGAGAGAGAGAGAAAGAGAGATAGAGATAGAGAGAGAGCGCGCATGAGCAGTGCGCATGTGTCTGAGAGAACTACAAGAAGTAAACAGCAGTAAAAAGAAGCATGTGTCCTGAGATACACTGAGTCTCCTCAACTAGAAGGCACTCACAAATTACTCAGCAATTACAGCAAGAATATCGTGGGCAACAGTCGGAGAAATAAATGACATTTCTGAATACATGTACGTACCAAAGCACTAAGGAACTCGTCGACACATAAACGCGCACGAGAAGAAAAAAAAACCCGGACTATTATACCACGCATATAAACGAAGAATTCTAAAACCACGACACACACTCAAAAGCACTGCAATGAAGTCACAAGAGATCCAGGGAAATCCGCCCTGCCGATCGTGGGGCGCCTTGACTGAGGAGGAACCTGCGAGCGCCTGAATGGGCTCCTTTTCAATCGCGAATCGACGAGGCGTCTGAAAGAAAACTTCCTTTTTCAACCATGGAGGGCAACAATACTGGTGTGGCGTGGCCAGAACCGGGAGCGCCTCTCAAAAGAGCACAGCGCAAACGGAATACATGGCTGTCAACAGAACCACAGAACCGGTAAGTGCGGGCCAGGAACCGATAGCAGACAAACGAAAAGCACACACCAATAAAGTGCAAGATAAATAAAAACGTCTAACAGAAATATAAAGAAAGCGAAAAAAAAAAAAAGATAAGACTGAAAAAGAAAAGGTACAGGCCACGTTGTGGGTCCAAGCACAGACTTGTCGCTGCGATCAGAGCTCCAGATCAAGAGGAAAATTTATGTCGTTATCTCGAGCGAGAAGAAACCGAGTCGAGGACAAATTGTTGGCGGTGCATGGGACCGCTAGCTACAAAAACGTTTTTATCGCTGGCCCCCGCTATTTTTAATTGTGCCAGCTTTTCCTACCAACGGTGTATCTGGGCGTATCAGGCAGCAACAAAAGACTGAGTGTCCGGGCTGATCTCACTCTCTTCCTACGTTATTGGCCCTGTCGGTTTGGGGGACATATAATAAGTGCAAGCAGAAGGCTGACTATGATAATCCTGCTTGTGAGCGTCAGTGAGGCAACGGCGCGAGCTGTCACGTCCCTAACTGCACCGGCCTGATTTCTCCATGATTGTGCGAAGCAGGTGTGTCGTGGAGCACAGGCCACAGGTGTGTTAGACAAACACACACGCACACCACACACACACACACACACACACACACATACACACACACA
>NW_004797481.1:598870-600345 GCF_000002075.1 Aplysia californica | reverse complement strand
GAGTGAGTGAGTGAGTGAGTGAGTGAGTGAGTGAGTGAGTGAGTGAGTGAGTGAGAGAGAGAGTGAGACACCAACAATGTACGGTACAAAAGGTGCCACGAACACAAGACATAACAAGCGCGCGCCGCGCGCGCACACACACACACACACACACACACACTACACCAAAGAAAAAAAAAGCTTTTCCCACATTGAGAGAGAAGGAAATCTGTAATAGACATGCAAACGATGCTTTTCACATCGGCCACAAAAACAAAATTGGGACTGACGCGTCCCTGAGCTTAATGACTCTCCCGCTGAACTGAGCTTGCCAACAAAATAATGTCGTTTCTTTTTTTTAATGTGGGTGTTTTTACACCCCCATCGACTCCCGACCCTGCCAGCCAGGGCCAACTCAGGCTGAGAGGGATACAACATCCCAGCAGAAAAGGCAAGATACACGAATGTACATGTACTCGATACAAATTGTTATTCTTCCTTCTCGAGAATTGAACTCGGGTCTCCTACGAGCGACAGCCTAAGCGCCTCAACACTACTCCACAAATGCCGGTAAGTCTCAATAACACGAAGCGATAGTGAAGAGCATCAAAGTGAACATAATGTTCATGCCCGCTAATGGTCCACTCACCAACAAAACTACCCAAGACATAACTTAGACTTCAATATCTAACTACACATACTAACCTATCTGCCCCCATGAGTATAATATGCACATTATTTGTAGAATGCAAACATTTACATTTTCTGATAAAATAATATTGGTTTCATTTGCTATAGTCTCTAAAATAATAGTGGTTAGCTTCCGACTTCGTTTACTCCTTTTTGTTTTGAATCATCACGTGATTAAAATGGCATTGCTGTGACACGAAATGAACGTATCGATCATCCAATGAGCCGTGAATCAATAGATTCATTAAGGAAATGCCACGGTGTAAAATGTCAGGGGAAAAGAGGCTGCGTTTTAAGTTGATCAAACTTGGAGCATTCGTTGATTTCAACTTCACAGTGCGTCGCACACCGGTCTCCAGCTCGCATTTCTCATCAGTATCGCTGCCCATTTCGTTAATTGCTCATAAAAAACACTGACTGTTTATCTTTCAGGTAATAAATCCATCGCCAGCTGATAGAATCAGATATTTCATTTGCGTGGTAGGGAGAGGAAAGGTGAAAAGTACTGAAAACAGGATTTTTTTAAAGCGAAAAAGACTTCGAACCCCTAGAGAAACAGTTATTCAACAGACACGTGATCTCCGTTAGGTGCAAACAAGTACCCGCAATGCATCATCTACGAATGATTGAACCAGTCAGAATAACCATAATGCATCCCTTTGATGTTTGACTTTTATTAAAAATTTGTATATAATATTATGCTCGGTTCCGTCACTTCTGAAAGACATGAAAGAGCAAGACCACAAGGAGAAACTGTGTGCACACAAATACAATCTCTCTCTCTCTCTCTACCGCCCCCTCCCCCC
>NW_004797481.1:596433-597284 GCF_000002075.1 Aplysia californica | reverse complement strand
GGGGGGTGCTATAGACGCTTGATCGGAAAGTAGGAGTAAACTACACCAGAGCACCCGCCAACCACCCACTGTATACACAATGACGATAAATTGGTGACAATTCAAATCTAGAAGTAAAAAGTAATACTGCAGGACATATACCAGAACCTTTACGTTTCGTCTGTAATTATTATTACAAAACCGAAAACAACCAAACACACCAGCATAGCACATCAAACTGAAGAGACAGATGCGAGATGAAAGCAGCACAGCGTATCGAAAACCTTAATTTAAAAACACAAAAAAACCAAAGGAACAAAACAAAACCCCAACAACAAAAAACCGCCAATTCAATAGTAACGGGAAACAAGGCCAGGACCAGGCTCCAAACTACACGGCAAGTACCTTTCCCACCCCTTCATTTAAGTTGTCAGTGGGTACAATAGCAGAATAAGCTGCAATGATTACGCAATTATCCCCCCAAGCCCTTAAAAAAACAAGCAACACCAACAAACCAACAAACAATAAAAATAACAATACAATAATTAAGGAGAGTTGTTCGCGAATTCCGTCTTCAGGCACGGCAGTTTTCAAAGATCAATGCTTAAAAAAAGACGTCCACTCGACGACAGAAGCCAACATAACTTTTTTTAATTCAGGTTATGTATGTCTGGCGAAACAAAACAATAAAACTTTAAGCGCACTTCAGTGAGTCAGTGTAGATATCTATGTGCCTGGTTAGATGTGTCTTTAGTGTGATAAAATCAGCAGGTGTTCACATCCTTATTTCTCTCGTACTTATACCCACAAACCAACACACACTCTCTCTCTCTCTCTCTCTCTCTCTCTCTCTCTCTCTCTCTCTCTCTCTC
>NW_004797481.1:593874-595088 GCF_000002075.1 Aplysia californica | reverse complement strand
AGCGGTAAAGACAATACTAAACAAGTTGACGATGGAATAACGTACAAAAGGAGAACCAGCGCAGGAAAGGAATACGATTTACTGTCAGTGTTAGCAACAATGGAAAGTCTGTGTGAGAGAAAAGGGGAGGGGGGAGGGGGCTGTTGTGCATACGTAGGAGAGGGAGAGTCAAGGGAAAGAAAGAGAGAGAGAGAGAGAGAGAGAGAGAGAGAGAGAGAGAGAGAGTGTGTGTGTGTGTGTGTGTGTGTGTGTGTGTGTGTGTGTGTGTGTCTGTGTGTGTGTGTGTGTGTGTGTGCGCGCGCACGTGCATCAGAGTGTGTAGGTGCATGTGCGACAGACAGACAGATTTGGGGGTGGAGACACGGTACACAAAACCGAAAACCTGTTGTAGAAAACAGACAGGGGGGGAACATGTTGGGGGCAATCCACGCAAGCTCCTTCACAAATCTCTGTACATCTTATCGACTGGCTCAACAACGGCGCCCGATTCCTCAACACGCTGCGTTGATGATTCCCGAACGTCAACCGAAGGGCCACTCCACGACACCGCTCGGTTCAGCTTATTTATCTTCGTTTTTTTGTTTCTTCCCAATTTCAAGAGCATCGTCGTTCAGTGAATTCCCCTTAACAAGCTATCACACTGAGATCAAAATGAGTTGGGAGAGAAAGAAACCATATCGACACAATGATCATTACAGTATTGCGTTTTCTCTCTATTTCAACCATCTAAACCAACAACCCCGCCTCTCTTTATCTCTGTCTGTCTGCTTGTCTGCCTGTTTGCCAGACTATCTTTAATTCATTAATAACTGAAACTTTATAATACCATGATTACCTGGGCTATCTTCTGTCCTTTCACTGCCTGATGGATTCACCAGCAAAGGTTTCAATCGTTAAAATACTTGGTTTCACTTCCAAACATAATGTAGATTATATTATGCATACGGTGAGGGGTTTTTTTTTTTGGTTGTGTTTTGTGGTTACGTCTCAGCAAGCAGTGGGATTTCAAAAGTATGTTCGCCTGTTTATTAAGATTTTATTTTCTAATCTCTTTCTTTCCTTTGTTGTATTTTTTACTAATCAATAATGTTCCTCTTGTTAAATTCACAAGTTCACAAAAGCCTTTTACTCCATGGAATCCAATTCACTGCACCCTTTCAAACACACACCCCCACCCCCCACATACACACACACAAAAACAACAAAATTACCCC
>NW_004797481.1:584569-586603 GCF_000002075.1 Aplysia californica | reverse complement strand
AATTTAATATTATGCTCTCGAAAAAGCAAAACAGGTGAAATTATTACAGGCACGCTTGTCGTTTGTGCACACAAGCAGGATAGACAGAGAGAGAGAGGAAGGAAGAGGAGAAAGGAGAAGATGAACTGAAGAAAAAGTAGGAAAGGACCCGAAAGAGATTTTGAAAGCGTTGAAATATTAATGAGCCAGCGGATATTGGGCATTGACAGTGTGAGGCTGTTGAGCAGAGGCAGCCTTGATGAGATTCTCCCGGCTCAACAGTTAAATGATTCAAATGCAGAACCCATTCCCAGCTCGCCAGACATGTGTTATTCCAGGCTTACTTATCAAGCAACAATACGTCGTGTAATATAAATAATGTCCATGCATTTGTCTAATGTTCTGCCTTTTCCCATCCCGTTTATTTCATCTAAATGCATTTACTTTTTTTCACAGGAAGGGGGTAGATTGACATAGTGGAAAACAGAGTGGGGGAGGAATAGATTCTACCAGGACACGGTGCTCAAAGAAAATAGCAAAAGACAATCACATTCTGAACCCCAGTCGGATTTGAACATCGAATATCCACGAAGTCCTAATCTCTCAAACATAACAGACACACATTCATCTTCCGCATGCCGACTTTGTTATTCCTCCACTCATCGTCACAATCACACCAATGTGTACAGATCGATGCATCGATACGCCGATTCGTTCGCACTTCCATCAGTCCACTGACCTAATTTCTTCTTCTTTTTTTTTAAAGCCTTCCAGCGCCGCCTGCTGGCCTCCATTCACCAGCTCACTTTCTGGCCCGACTAGGCTTCCAAGCGCAGACACTAAAATGGAGCATACGCTTATGCGACTTCAACACCCCACCCCCTTTCCCTTTCCACCCCTTCGCTTTGCAGGAGTTGCAGAGCTGTAGCGAGAAAACTGGCTAGATCTTCCCAATCTGATACCTGCTCGATACAGGGTAGTTCCACTGCCTTATATCTAATTTGTTTTCGAATGCCATTCATTGTTCATTGCTGGGGTGGGGGACAGAGTTCATGCCAAAAAGAAAAAAAACCCACAACACCTGGGGTCCATTATTTTAGCCTTGGTGATAATAGTGATAGAACTCGTGATAGGGTGCACTCCTTCAGTCCCTTTCGCCACAAAAGGATTCAAAAGAAGTCCAAATGAGCGCTTTCGACTAGGCAAACACCGTCCATTGGCATACACTTATTGTCGACTAATTGTTTGATGGACCATGTCAAGCAGAGAACAAAATCCACTAAAGCCGATATTGTTTCTCTAGTAAGTGCACACTGGACAGTCCAATTTCCCGATTCGACTCGACCTGACCCGACAGATCCGATTATTGTAATACGAGTGCAACCTCCATAAGAAAGACTCATTCACTCCAGCCACAAATATAACCGCGCTCTTCAGTATTCAACATTGAACAAGGGAAATAACCAATACAACCTGTCCCAAGCAAACGCGATTCGATCGGCTTAACAAAATATGCAAACGCCTGTCAATAAAAGAAAGGGGGACGCTCGCAGCTTGTTTTATCTCACTGCTGATCAACACAATTAATGAGAAGCCTTCATCGTGTTTTAACTTTGGTTACGAACGAAAACAATTAAACATTAAACACACAAGCAAACAGAAAACTGCCATACTCAGCGGAACAATGAGTTTCAGAATTATGAAATTTGAAAGAGTATTTCTTTCTCCTCTATTTGAGGAGCGTTTCTGGAAGTTTTTCTTCCCCTCAATTCGCAATTCAGTACCAACTGGAACAAAGGTGAGGCCACAAAAACAACTTGAGGTTATTCCTGAGCTAGAAAAAAAAAAGGCTCGCACCAACAAAAAACAGATACTCGAAACGGAAGGTAACGCTTCAGATCGATTATATGCGAGGAAATTGAGATCTCTGACGAGCTGTTCTATAAACTATTACAAAAGAAACAACTACGAGAACGACCTATAAAGAAAAAGAAAAAAAAGAAGCGAAACAATATTGTCGCAATGTAAAATGTGCGGAAGGCGCTTTGGGGGGGG
>NW_004797481.1:583019-584336 GCF_000002075.1 Aplysia californica | reverse complement strand
TCTCTCTCTCTCTCTCTCCCTCCCTCTCCCCAACCCCTGTGGCTACTTTTTAACAAATAAGACACAAACAAACTGTGTTTGCACCAATCGCAACGACCCAGGTACGAGTGAGATTAGCATGTACGTCTCTTCACATTATCGAATTCTCACACACGGTTGAAAGGGACGAGATGGTACGTGACTAAAGAACAACTGAATTGCCAAAGTGGGTGCACAAGAACAATCGATGACACAGTACAGACGACGTCCCGCAATGCGCACGTAATCATCCATCTGATTCACGTGCTTCTCCGAAAGACAGGAAACGGTTCTTTAAGTCAGGGACTGAGAAAATAATAAAGAAAACCAAGAGAACGGCGCAAGGCATACTCTTGTCAAGGACATACAATCAATGTGAATGTAAACGTAGCTTTTCCACCATCGACAAAACGTGGATCATATAGAAGCGGGGTGCTTCGACCCTTCCTCGAGTTGCGAGGAATAAATCCAAGAACAAAACCAAAGACAATCGATACATTCCAGGGAAGACCTTCGGGGGGAATCGAACCAAAGCCCTCCGTGAGCAAGAAGAAGACACTAAAAATGACATCACAAATACCCAAACGACACATATATGTGCAGGTGCAAAAGTAAATAGACAGCCGTAGAGTGTAAAAACATACCAAACTGATGGACACTTATCCTTCTGGGCCGTGACACAAATATAAAAAAGAGGGTAGCAGAAAATATAAAAAAAAGAGGGGAGCAGAGACCAAATGGTCTTGTAGTGACGTTCACCAACGACAGTACGGATATTTAAACTAAGCATCAAGCAATCGATCCTTATCAAATAAAACAATCAATCAATCATCTAATCAATAGTGGAGTAAAACTTCAAGAGCACTCCTTGTTTCTGGGTCATTGTAGTTCGTTCACGGTGAAGTAATGGGAAAAAACAAACAGTTGCCGCAGGCTGTCCCTGCTGTGTTGTTTGGCTAGGACAATGCTAGGCTGATGTCAGCTATGATGCCCGGCAATGTCACACAGCAGGTTATATGACCGTGCTGATTTAAGCACTATGGTATCTATTTTTTTCTATCTTTTAGGGGGAGAAAGAGAGAGAGAGAAACAAAAAGAGCGCGCACGTGTGAGTGTGTTTGGGGCTGTGTGTGTTTGTGAGTGTGTGTACGAATATAAGTGTATATTTATGTAAATAAAACCACATACAATTACATAAAAACTCCCTTTATCTTTCTACCTTCACACCTTCCTTCCTATCTGTTCGCCTACCTAAATACCTAAAGGGATAAAGGGAGGAGAGGGGAGAGAGAGAGGGGG
>NW_004797481.1:581223-582812 GCF_000002075.1 Aplysia californica | reverse complement strand
GGAGAGAGAGAGAGAGAGAGAGAGAGAGAGAGAGAACGAAAAGAGCAGCACCGGTGAAAAGCAATAAGACGCGCATGAGCAGTCAGATGGCTCCCTCTGGTTCCCAGCACCCGCAGACACGTCACGCCCGGGCGGCCCCCTGTGAGCCCCCCGCCGGGCACGATATTGTCTTACATTTTACACCCCACTACAAACTCATCCTATGGCCGTGTCGGGAGAAAATCGTGTTTGGAAGAGTGCTGCTGTCGTGTGCTTCGCGTTATAGCACCATTGTTGCATATTGTATTCTCTCGCTGCAGACAAAGTGTAGCAGTAAAACGCCAGAAATTTATTTTTCTAAGTGTGGAGTTTGGGTTCAAGAGAAGCACAATAACGGGCATTTAATGCTGAAGAAAAACTAACACCGAAAGAAATAACACAAGCACAATATTATATAGCTATTGTCTTTGGGGGGGGGGGGGTGAGGGAGGTGTCCCCATGCAGTTAAACTTCTTTAGTTTTATTTGGCCTATAAAGGTGCTTGCAATACCATAACTTATAAGGTTATATATGTGCTGAAGATTAGAGGCGTTACAAGAAAGTAACAAACACAAACATTGGAGGAGGAGAGATAAAGACGACAGATGTTTGATAGGAAAAAAGGAGCCCACCCCACAAGAGCACCAGCTAACCACCCACCTAAACGATATGTTTAAAAAAGGAGTAGATGCAACAAATACATACAAATATTCTATCAATGTAATGTCATGGGCAAAGGGGGAGTGGGCGGATAGGACAAGAATAGCACAGTTAATGCAATAACGTCACTGATAATGACAGGCTTTGCCATCATCACCAGCAAAACAATGCCCAAATATCAGGTACGCCAAATTATTTCTCATCTGCTATTCACCTTCTCCCCTTCAAAACGAGCAGGCAACGGCATTCGTCTATGTGACAGTCCAGTCCATCTATTTACCGATATGTCTCTGGATTACTCATCATACTATTCATCGCCATTAGTATAAAGACACCCCGGCCCCTTCCCGCGAACACAGATGAAAACATGCAGACAATAAACAACGGCAGTCCAAACACAAAACAGATTCCCAAGAATACTATTCCGAAAAGTAGACAAGAAAAACTCAGCCAGCGGCACCCTCTAATGACCCACAACAGTACAGAATAGGGTGTCCTGGGGACTTGTGCAGTAAGTTTTTCAGTACAGACGACACGAAACATGGGAAAAACAACAAAACAAACAACAACAACAAAAATCAAATGACTTGTACACTGTATGGATGTATGGGAATTATGTAAGTGTGAAACACGAAACTTCGCCAATATTGCAAACGAAAGGACACACACGTCTGCGGAACGCACACATGCATTACACATAATACGAACAACAGCACATGCAAGACAGTACAATGGCCTGCTCGGGTCATAATTCTTCCTAATCGTCGCAATTTACCAGCACAGCACTCTTTATCCTATTCGCAATTCGTTTAAGCATGCACTGTATTGGCTGGGGACTCCCAAGCCAAAACAAACTGCAAACAAACAACATTCCATCAGCACTCTCCACTTTCCGGCCGGACCATTTCACC
>NW_004797481.1:579462-580765 GCF_000002075.1 Aplysia californica | reverse complement strand
CAACGATAAACTTACAAGGAGCCACTACATCTCCACCCCACCCCTTCACCAAAATCCTCCAAGCCACTAATCAGTATCGGCCAGTTTATTGCCATCTATCAGGTCTAACCATCAACGAAAACCCCGCGTCTACACCGAGTCCCAGCCGCTGTTATTACGACCACGTTCTGCGCACACTGGCATCGGGAAAACAATGAGATGCGGTGCTGGTAATTCACCAAAACCACCGGCCTAGCCGCGTTGGAACCTTACCATTAACGGAAAGGGAGGAAAATTAAAATAATTGGCATAAAGATCCCCAAGTTTCCTATGTATGTGCGTGCGCGCGCGCATAATCTAGAGAGCTGGGGCCTCCCCCGGGAGTTGAAAAATGGGCACGACCACGGATTTTGATCTTTCATCATGCGAAGGGCTGGACCCTGAAGGAGCGCCATTGGTAGGAATTTGGCCTGTCGGTGCTTGAGAGTGACGGAAGGGGCTGAAATTATTCTAGATCTAGTAGTTTTTTCTCTGTGTGTGCGTCTGGCAGCGGGGGATGGGGGGCAAATGGAATGTGTCAACCAACCAATACATATGTATTCTGAGTAGACTATTGGGAAACATCAAATTCCGTGTTCTCTGCCGGTGTCTCACACTTTAACACCATTTCCCTCCGGGTATCAGACGGGCGGGCAAAGAGTAAACACCCAAGCACAACTACAGAAAGCGGCGAAAACAATATCGAAAAATGGTCGTTTGAAGAAAACAAAAGGCCCCAGACTCTCCTGGCAGCACGGTACCGGAAGACAAATGCCCCCATCATTCCCTTCCGGTGCCGGCGGCGGAGACAAGAGACTGCGCGCTCCACAGAGCACAAGCTCCCGTCTTACTACAGGCCTGCACGCTCGGCTGAGCCCTGCACGCGCCTTCCTTTCTCCTCCTTCTGGAACATTTGTGAATGCCGGCTGCTGTAGGAGGGGGCAAGGCCAGGAGGAAAAACGGACAGACAGACATGCAGGCAAACAGCTAGCCAAATAGACAAAAAGTAAAATCGTCGGACACATTTCGACAAGAACGCAATGCTCATACATGGGTCACACAAATGAGAAGCGGGGGAGCTGAGCACTGAGGATCTGCAGTACTTGCTGAAAAGAAAAAAGTGTAATGGAAAATGTTTTGTTTTTGTAAAGTGTTTTACGGCGCTCGCAACTGCATAGGTCATATGAGCGCGCGGGACACACCTAATATTTTCAGTTGGTAGGAAATTTGGAATTTTGCCCGGGTGGTGGCCGAAGCCTACTTTTATCGATTTTAAACCACCAAA
>NW_004797481.1:576758-577923 GCF_000002075.1 Aplysia californica | reverse complement strand
TGTTGCTCGTGATGGATCGGGGTCCGAGTCAGGGCTGGACGTCAGGGGACACACAACAGATGGGCCGCGTTTTAGAGCCACAATTGACCACTCCATAAAAATCCCCAGTCCCCAAATGGACGGCGGCGGTGAAACAAACATATTAATTTTTGGCTTTTGCTTTCACAAAAAACAGCAACACCACCCCCACACCCACCCTTTCAATGTCACCCTTGAAGAGGTCGATAACGCTTCATGCTCTTTTTATTACACACGCTAGTTCACTTACAAGGTGAAGCACCTAGCCCCAGGGGGAAATAGTCAAGGTCGTCATTTTGTACAGGGAGAAATGTCAGCTCACTCAATATTTATATCACTCCATTTCCACAAGGGCATCCCTCGGTTTAAGTGAGAATTAGCTGTCACATGCAACCCAAACAGGTCATACAAGTGCCAAAGATTAGAACTATTACCAGAGAGTACCGTACTAACAAATAGGAGGAGGAGAGACGAGAACGATAGATGTTTGATCGGAAAGAAGGAGTAAACTACACCAGATCGCACGCCAACCACACACTCCCTTGGTGAGGGAATGACTACGCCCAGTAATTCTCACCACTAAACCATATTATCAATGGAAACAGTTACCACTACTCTCACGACGACCATCATTATGGCTCAACAGCATACATTACAGCAAATAATTAGTGCCCAGGGAGCGCACATGTTTTTGGTCTAATAAGTTTTCCACCGAAACAAACGAGGAAATATGCAGTTGCGAGCGCCGTAAAACCTGTACTAAAACAAAAACAAACGAGGAACTGTCCAGAAAGTAGCTGTGCGCTGTTTAATCAAAACGCTTAATGAAAAAGTAAAAATAAAAGTAATTAAAACGCATCTTCACAAGCTTAGTGCGCATTAATCAAACAGGGAATCGCATAGAGGGAATAGCTCTGATAAGTCCTAAGGCATTTTTTTAAAAAACAATTTGAACAGGGCTATAACAAACAAACGAGCAAAAAAATTAAGTATTCATAACTCAAAGCCTCAGGCTACCTTGTGCATGTTCATAGTTCGCATAGGAGAAAGGCGTAAGAAATTGAACAACACGTTGATCCAATTAAGTACCAACTGTATCCCCTCTTCTTCCCATTCCCTATCAGCCCCCCACCCCCACCCCCACCCC
>NW_004797481.1:575055-576175 GCF_000002075.1 Aplysia californica | reverse complement strand
ATCTTTCCAGAACCAAAAGAAGAAAAAAAAACGTCGATGAACACGGACAAAACGAGTGATCTAAACAAACAGTCGCACGCGCTGTAGGGGGACCGCGGGACTGCGGCAATCCATCTATCAGCATCGTCTGCCCACAAAGCACATGGGGGCCCCTATCGAAACACTTCTTTTCAATTAATGATCGCTCTCTGTCCATACAACCCTCCGATAAACGGAACACGCCACTTGGTGCGGCTCTGGCTGGCAATGGCATACATTTTTCAAAACACATCCCTGTTCCCTACCCCTAGTGCTCTAATGCTTTCTGTGGGTTTTCCCCCACTTCTCTGGTTTCAACAGCCAAACCCACCACATTGTATGCAATCTATTGTGGCCTATTGAACTTTTTTTTTAAAAACAACCAAAAAATTATTCGAGTGTTTTAATTTATCACACAAAGAAACGGGCCAAAAATAAAATTAGAAAAGTGGATATATGTACCGAGTAAACACTGCGTTGCCAGGGACAACAGTAAACAACCGAGATATAACTCTATTCAGTCTCGGCATGCACACGCCACGGCACACACAGGTGGTACAGCAGCGGCTCTGCTTACTTGCAGCAAGAGCTTATAGCAATATATAGCACATAAAAGAATACATTTGAAAAGGCACGGTTTAGAATTTCATACAGCCGTAGACATAATCAAGTCAAGCGAGCGGTGTTATAGGTAGAGTGGATAGAAACGTGAACGATTTTGAAGAGGGATTTATAGAAGGCATACCACACTTCACCCGCTTTCAATGGAACAGGTGGTCCCGACAATTATAATTTGGAACAAAGAGAAAGGCGTACATTATGCCTAAGTTTAGAAACTGAAATGGGGTTCGACGGCCTTAATGGGGACAATCAGTTCGGCACAAACCATGTGACACAAATACCGAGAGGCTCAGAAGAGTCATAATATTACGGCATTATCTATACAATCAAGTCATTACTACTTTAGACAAAGAAAGGTGCTGGTATACCTTAAGCAAAGAAATGATGCCTGGAAATTCTGTAATAAGCTTAACTAAAATGCTGATATGTCTATAAGCATGCTTGTGTGTGTGTGAGGGGTGGGAATGCATGTGTGTGTGTG
>NW_004797481.1:569429-572301 GCF_000002075.1 Aplysia californica | reverse complement strand
GAGAGAGAGAGAGAGAGAGAGAGAAAGAGAGAGAGGGAGGGAGGTGGCGAGAGAAAAAGAGGCGAGGTGCGAATGGAGCGGTCAAAAGAAAACAAAGAACCCTTACGACATGAGAGAAGGAGGACACCTTTGCGATGTCTTTTCTGCACTAACTTCTTTATTAATTTTGTAATTGTAACTGTTGAGCTTTCCGGTTCCATCGAGACAATTTAGATCATGAGAGAGTTATTTGGAAATAACATTCACGTCTTCTGCGTGCAGCAGCGCAAAGTCTAACCATTACAACATGTACACACCGATCCCCCAAGTCTCTTTGAGCTGGAAAGAAAAAGTTAACAACATACAATTTCAAACAAATTGATAAAACAACAGCAACATTCAGTATGAAGACTTCGAAGAGAGTCTAAACGACTTCATGTTCTTAGGGCATCTTTACGAATCTCAATGTCAGCGCCAAGATAAAAAAAAAATTTAAATAGACAAATGCGCAACCGCTCAGTGCATTACTGTTAGGTCTAACAATTACACTCATCCACTTCTACTTGAGCTAGACAGAAGACGTTGACAAAATTATTTTCATTTACGAGTACTATTACATACAATTCTTCTCATTTACTATTACATATCATAATTCTCCCCATGGTCTCTGACAAGTGCCGTCAGCGGGGAAAGGGATGGGGGTTTGAGAGAGAGAGAGAGAGAGAGAGAGAGAGAGAGAGAGAGAGAGAGGGGGGGGAGAGGGAGGGAGGGAGGGAGGGAGGGAGTGTCCTTCAACTCCCATGATTCACACAACACAATAATGGCCTAAACTATTTACAGAGTTAACGGACAGACAACTCAAGGGCGCCCGGTCAGCTAGTGTAATTTCCCCCACAAAATCGAGCATATCCCAACTGTAAGTACATTTTTGACAAAAATAGCTTGGAATTCCCAGAAGACCAAGCATTTCTACTGGAATAACAAGTATTTTTACAAGAACGTTGTATTTTTACCGGGAACAGCGAGTATTTTTACCAAAAAGTAGCTTTTATTTAGAACAGCTAATTATATTTCTACATGAACGTAGTATTTTTTATCGGGAACAGCACGTATTTTTTACCAGAACATGTGTGGTTTTTTTAGCGCGAGCAGCTTGTATTTTTATTGAGCCCGGCCATTTACATTTTAATCCATCGCAACAATTTCTCCTGTCTCAATTGAGCGTCCCCGAGCATTGATTCGTGTCAAGAATGCACGAGCCACGTGGTGTGTGTCTCCAGCGTAAGGCAATTACCCGGGGTTCAAAGACATCGCAGCCGCCTTCAAATTGAATCATCAGCAACATGGACGGAGTGAGCCAGCAAGCAGGCGCGCAAACTAAACACATAAGCTAACAAACACACACATGCACAGGCACACATAAATAATACATACGCTTCCGCTCTGCCCCCCCCCCCCCTCTCTCTCTCTCTCTCTCTCTCTCTCTCTCTCTCTCTCTCTCTCTCTCTCTCTCTCTCTCTCTCTCTCTCTCTCTCATGGCTCCCACACAAACACACATACATACACGCGCGCACATACTCACACCCACCCACACTGGCAATCTCGTGAGTTCAGGCTGACACAACTCCAGGACACGGGTCTGGGAAGAGACAGGCGTTCGAGACAGAAACACGACGAGCAAAAAGCACACGAGAGACGTCTTAAATCTAATTAACTATTTGAGCTAAAGAGATTATTATCAATATCATCGTTACACAGAAAACAAGTTGGAGTTTACGGCGAGCCGACACAATAACAGCCACGCTGGGCCAAAGAAGCAAGCAGATTAGAGTCAGTAATAAATTAATGATAGCAAATAAGTCCGACTGACCAGCGACATTGCTCAGCTGAGGCAACGTTTCTGGAGAATCATCAACGACAGGAACAGACTAGGACAAGAAAGAAAAACATCTCTGAAAAGAAAATAAGGAAGAAGGCCAGCCCACTCAAGTTTTCAGTATCTATCGGGTTCAGAGCAAATTCAAATCAACTTCGACCGAGATAGACTTTCGCCTAAATAAGGAAACACCTTAGAGGGGGGAAAAAAAGAAAAGAAAAGAAAAAACGGAAAGCGGGAGAAAGAAAGAGACTTTTTTCGCCGTTAAAAAGTTGGAAAGACGGTGTGGGTTTTAAACTACGGAAACAAGATGAGATACCAAGACAAAGGTGAAAACCCCAAGAGTGCAGAGGCGGAGGGAATAACAGAAGGACACGTCGCATGGAACACAAATGGCAAGGTTGAGGGCAAGTGGGACCACTAATTGACGTGACTGAGTGCTCACCCTGACCTTTTCCAGTAAACCTTCCGGTACCTGCACCTTGTCACATCGGTCCATGCTGGTTATTTTTTTAAACTTGTCTTTTCCTTATTTTTTTATGATTCTTCAAGTCCGTGTGAGTAGGTGTTGGTGTGTCGTTTGTTGTTATTGTTGTTGTTGTTTTGGAGGGAAGGGGTTCCTTGTTCCTTTGTTTCGTTGTTATTTTTGGTTCTTGTTTTTGGTTTGGGGGGGGGGGGGGCTTGTTTGCTTGTCGTCCTTATTTCCATTGCGGCTTCTAAACGTTTTGTGTTCCCATGAATATAGTTTAGATCAGGTGTATAAAAATTACAGCCCACGGGCCAATTGAGACCCGCAAACCAACATTTCGCGTTCCCCGATTGAACATCAGAGTACTGGTGCGGCACACATGCTTTCCACACACGCATGTAAAAAGAAGCGCTGCCAGCTCTCTGGCAACATGGAGTAGGTAAGAGAAGCCTACGTTCTGAGAACCATTCAAGTTCTAAACTGCTATGAACAAGAACAGAGAACATTAGACCAGTTTGAACTTTTTTCTGTAATTCTTGACACCCCCC
>NW_004797481.1:563575-565919 GCF_000002075.1 Aplysia californica | reverse complement strand
AGAGAGAGAGAGAGAGAGAGAGAGAGAGAGAGACAAATAAATCAAAAAGAAAAAGAGATAAAACAGTATAAAAATGGGCTCCTCAAATAGATTCACGTTATCACCAACCCACCCCCAGCCCCGTCAAAAAAGGAAAGAAAACACCACAATAACAATCTTTTTCAACGACAGTATTTAGCTGAGATTTATGACTTTTCCCGATTTCGAACTTTGATTTCAGTAGCGAAACTGAAGCATTGAACCCTCAAAAGTGGAAGATTTCTGGTCCAAACAGTCCACTGGGACTCGACCCAAGGTCACCAGCCTGCCAAAATAATGGAAATATCACTACACTACACGGAAGTCCCCCCTAAACTTGACGAAAACTTGGAAGAAAAAGAAAAGACAACAAGCAGCGTGGATGAGTCCCGCTGTAAGTCAAAGTCCGCTTGGGGACCACACACCGACTCCATAACCATACGTCTCTTGTCCGCCTGTACTTTTATTTTACGGTGAGTCAGCTGATAGCGGCTATATTTCTCAAGGAACAGACAGGGCTCGTGGAAACTACGGGGAAAAAAGACCCAAAGATGCAGACGACAGACAAGCTTTGTTTTAGTAAGCGTTTTGCGGCACTTGCAACACAATTAGGTCGTATAAGTGCCGAAGACTAGAGGTGTTACAAGACAGTAACAAACACAAAAAAGGGAGAGAGAAAGATGATAGATGTTTGAAAGAAACAAAAAAGGAGCAAACAACACTAGAGCACCGTCCTACCGCCCACTATAACAGAGCTCCGATCCACAAAGCGCTCCGGCTGGCGTCGGCCATAGACGGAGTAGAAGTTTATTTCTCACGAGGGATTCGCTTCGTTCTTTGTCTCAAAGAAATTCAGGCTACTTTATATTTGAGTATACTCAGAAGAAACTGGAAATTGCAGAAATTCAGTCATCGTAGCTGATCCTGCTTCAAATCTAAAGACGTTTATTTTATTTTTTTTAATACAATCACTTCTGTTAAAAATCCTTTCAGATACTCTTGGATTACAGTCACTCCTGTCGGTGTCTGTGATAGAGTGGATTGCACAATTCACAGATTATGAAATATTGAGGCCTATAGCGCTACAATTTGACTTTAACGAAAGCACCTCGACACCATAATTGTCTGTTAATGTAGTGACCAAAGTTATAAAAAAAGAAAAAGAACAAAGTTAAGCAGCAAAGAGGTAGGACTTATCCAGCGCAACCCTCAAACCCAACCGCCTTCGAGCACATGGAGAACGATTTGGTTACGGGGGGGGGGGGGGGGGGGGGGGGGGTGCGCTCATATGAATTCACATTCATCGACTGGTGATTTAATTATAACTGCAAAAGCCTTACCAATCGATTTCCTTACATGTGTGTGCACAGCTGAGAAGAAAATCTATGAGACTAAGACATTAAAAATATACTCTTTTCGCATACACACAAAAAACACCCCCTATCCCCCTTCCCGATATACCATAAATATATCATTAATCCCTTTGGCGGACTCAAGTACTCAAACCCAATTGAAATCATTTTAAAGAATAAATTAATCAAATAACCACTCGACTATTTTTTTTTAAAAGCATGTATATGACTCTTCAAAAGTCGGCTAATTAGAGATTAGTAGGCTTTACATTTTAAAAGTGTGTTATCCAGCTATTCGTAACATTTGCTTCACTGCACGGGGATCGAGGTACAACAAGCACGACGGACGAGGCCATTTACCTGGCTGGCCACACCCACTTCAGCGACCCTTGACGAAGCAACAGCTGCGTAACAGCAATATATGAACGACAGGAAAAGTTATGACACAGGTTTCAACAGTCAACATTATTTGACTTCATTTCCGATCGGAAGTGCCATTTTGTCTCCAAATAAAACGTAACAGATTTGCCAAAAAAATGCAGTGAATGGGTGGGTGAGTGAGTAGATGGGCGAGTGAGTGAATGAGTGAGTGAACGAGCGGGTGAGCCAGTGACCGAATGATTGAGACAGAGACAAACAGACAAACAGACAGACGGGCGGGCAGACAGGTAGACAGTAAAACAGAGAGACAGACGTCGGACAGATGAACCGACAGACGGAGTGACAGAGAGACATACAGACGGATAGAGATATTGAATGGTGAGGTGAAGGGTTGGGGATGGATTCAATGATACATTATGTTATTCCCCAAGGAAAAATAAAGCAAATGGCAACGTCTGGCTGCACTGCAGGTCAGTCTGGTCGGCAGACGGCCCATGACAGACAGACAGACAGACAGACAGACAGACAGACAGACAGACAGACAGACAGACAGACAGACAGACAGACAGACAGACAGACAGACAGACAGACAG
>NW_004797481.1:560944-562047 GCF_000002075.1 Aplysia californica | reverse complement strand
GGGGATGGGGGAGGGGGGGGGAGGGGAGGATGGATGTGCGGGTCTAAACGTGTCTCAGCAATGCAGCACGCTCCGACGGAATACGCCCATGGAGGAAATTACACCCAACTAGGACAGTAAAGCGCCCATGGGTATTCTTACTACTGCGCCCCTGAGTACTTCTCCGGACTTTACGAGCCCTGACGCCAGAGCTGGCGGTCCTCATAACACACGCCGGCGCTGAGGTAGGGGCTGTAACTAAGATTACCGAGAACACTTTCAGCAACCGCTCGCACGACACAGGTTGTCCGCCCTCCTCTACGCAATACGCCTAGCCGTACACACTTTACGACTCTATCGACACAAATCAAATTATCTAGGAGGCTGGCTGCTTCGACCCAGCCTGACGTGGTCAAAACCAGGGTGAGCAAGATATTTAGTTTTAGTAGAAGTTTTACGGCGCTCGCAACTGCATAAGGTCATATGAGCGCCAGAAGATTAGAGGTGTTGCATGTGAGTAACAAACATAAAAAGAAGAAAGGGAGATAAGGACGATAGATGTTTCATTGGAAAGAAGAAGAAAACCACACCAGAGCACCCGCCAACCACCCACGAGCAAGATACTGCATTCCAGCAGAAATATGGAGGTACCTGATGAGATGAGACTTTCGGTACTGGGGTATCGAACTCATATCTTTTGCATGCCACGGAGGAGAGCGCAAGCCATGACACCGGTGACGCGGGTAAGGTAGGTCTGCCAAGTCTAAAGGTTGCCGTGTCCAAAGGTGAGCGAGCAGCACGGCCCACATGTTGACACATGACACCGTAACAATAAATACATTTCAACCCATGGATTAAGTTTCAGTACTTTATAACATCTTTGAACTTCATTTACATAGTATATTTATACAATATCATGTTGTTTGTACTTTGTGTATCCCACGCCACGGTGTGTGTGAGTGTGTGTGTGTGTGTGTTGTGGGGGGGGGGGGGGGGTGAAGATGGCAATAGAATTTCAGAGATTAAATGCGAAAAGGAGAAGAAAAAACAGTACATAAAAAAAACGTCTTCAACAACTGGAGAGAGAGAGACAGAGACAGACAGAAATCGATAGTCAGTGCATG
>NW_004797481.1:558041-559750 GCF_000002075.1 Aplysia californica | reverse complement strand
GAGAGGCAGGGGGCAGAGAAGAGAGAAGGAACAAAAGCAACATGTGCGAAGGGAGAGAACTGCAGAAATGTTCTAAAAGCCGAGTGTACACTTGCAAAAATGTTTCAGTAACAACGGACACTGGCGGAATTCAGCATGCCAACAGGTTTTAGGACATACTATTATAGACATAGGTGACCTTTAAAAAGGAATAAACAAGGCGCACATAATATTTCGGTAGGAGAAGCCGTAACCTTAAAAAATTCTAATAAATGAAAAGCAAAATGAACATAAGGTATTTGGCAAGAGAATGTAGACAGTTGAATAAAGACGGGAAATAAAACACGCGATACGACTGTGACCGTACACATTAAAAAAGTTTCCTAGATATAGTTTTGCATTTCATTAACGTGGTTAAGTAATACCAATTTCCCAGTAGGGCCGGGTTGAAATATGAGAGAGGCGGGGCGGAACTTTCATAAATCGCTCATCACACACACACATAACATATTAAATTAAATAAGATAGGCTAAGTAGATATCAGACCAGACTATGGCGATAATAACCCAGGGTTGAGTCCCTAACCAGAGCCTACGAAAACGTAGGTTTGTTTGGAGACTTTTTGAGGCTCGGCACCTCGTCACCTCAGAACTATTTTATCAGAAGTGTACTGCGAAGTGAAGAGGCACTTTGGACAAAATAGTTCTGAGGTGACAACCTGTTTACCGTCTACTTCTATAGGGAAAAACGATGAGTTTAGAAGTCTGGTCTTTAAAAAAACATTTTTAATAAACCCAAATACCACAATATGAATTTTTACGGGACCGCTTTATCTATTCCATACCAACGAACAAAGATCAATAAATAACTAAAACTATGAGTACTTCAAGGAGGTCTAAAGGTCAATCATTCCCATGCTATGTTCTGTAATTATTCCAGTGCTGTATGAGGAGGAATGTATAATGAACCCACACAGACCACGGAAAACGCAGAGGTAACCATACCCGGCAAGTGGTCATGTGTGTCACACTTGCACACATAGGGGAGAGGCGACCAGGCATAGGGAAAGGGGTCCTTTAGCTCCCATCAATGATCACCAATGTGCTTTATTAAGCCAAGAAAATCGATAACACCGTTTGATCTAGCTAAAAACAACACATAATAATGCACATGTATAGGAAGCCATTCGCAACTCTTTTTTAAATCCTGTTTGCCTTTTCTTTTAATGAAAACACCTCTGCTGTTGAGACTTTAATATCATTATTGATATCGCCTTTGTAATTCAGAATAATAACTACATAGCGCACAATCCTTTAATACAAGGGGTTTTGTTGCGTCTTTAAATTTCGAAGTAAATTTATTCCTTTCAAGGTTTCACTTTGTTGTTTTCCCTTCTTTGTTGCTTGTTATTAACACAGAACAATAATTGTTGTCGACTTAAGGTTTATTTTTAGTAGAGTTATGC
Source organism: Aplysia californica (assembly GCF_000002075.1). Classification (NCBI taxonomy): domain Eukaryota; kingdom Metazoa; phylum Mollusca; class Gastropoda; order Aplysiida; family Aplysiidae; genus Aplysia; species Aplysia californica. The sequence goes on along the minus strand of NW_004797481.1, from coordinate 558,306 downwards.
CGTCCTTTTTTCCCATTATTATTTTATCAGTTATTATTGCTCCTCTGCGTTAGTTCTGTATGACTTGCCGACCCATTGCATTGAATGGCTAATGGCGACAACACAAAAACCCATGTCCTCGATCGTGCATAATGTATATTTGTGTCTGTGACACGTCGGAGTCAGACTAGACAGAAGAGACAAGCGAAGTAGAGTTTTTCTTGTACTTGTTTTTGTTTCCTTTAAGGCATTTTTTGGAGGGGGGGGGGTAAAATAGAAAAGAGGG
>NW_004797481.1:554358-555788 GCF_000002075.1 Aplysia californica | reverse complement strand
CTTTCTTTTCTCTCGCAGGAACCAGAACCCTTAACTGTTTGTAGTTACACTAGGTTAAAAGTGCACTCTGGTTTCACGGGCAAGGATGCACACACGCTGAAGCTACACTTTAAAAGTCCATAACAATTTTCTGCGAGGTAAACATGCATCCGATGCAGACTAATGAGTTTCTAATAAACAAAAAAAGTAGAAGTAATGGTCGTGAGCAACCCTGATGTCACCATCAACTCTGTATAGTATTACTGCTGCCCTTTTATAGAAATGTCAGGGGCCCAGAATGATGTCATAATCAAAACAAACATCATTCACACACAGGCAAACAGACAAACCGACACACAGACAACATGAGCCCCCCTAAGGGACAGAGACAGACAGAAATCGATAGTCAGTGCATGTTGTGCACATAGAGGCAGTTAGCCCAGTCATGCAGCCAGCCTTTATGGGGCATGTACGCTGTACAAACAGCGGGTCTGTTGTCTTTGATATATTGAGCGTAAAATACTAACAATTTCCACCAACGAAATCAGAAATCGACACATGCCCAGACAGCCCAAATGAAAATAGAATGTAGGAAACGAAAAACAAAAAGGGGATGGGCACGGTTCTCAGAAGAAGAAAAAAAAGAAACGAATTCTTTGTTATGGCGGCGTTAGCAGACACCATATATTTTAAACATTTCCCAACACAAGAACTAAAGAGTCCTATCTAAAACAAAAGTCGTAAGCAAAGAGCGCCCTGTTGCTTACTTCTACGTGGATTGGCACAACAAAACCAAACACAACATAAGGTTATTTATTTCGTCTTTTGTGGTGGGGGTTTTTTTCCTTTGTTATGCTGGTCTCTTTTCTTTTTTTCCCCCCAAAGAGCGATTTAAGTCAATTCTAAATTCAGAACATGTCCCGGGAACGGCCATCCTTTAAAAAAGTTGTTTGCAGCGTGGAGTGGAGACGTACAAAAACATCCAAAAGACAATTGAGTCCAAAGCGTGGCTTCTGCCTTATGGGCGCGGGGGTAGGGGATGGGGCGAGGAGAGAGGAGGAGAGAGAAATGAAGAGGTGAGTGAGGTGGGTGAGGCGGATAGCGGTGGGGGTCGTGGAGGCGAGGGAGAAGGAGTGCAATTATTTCTTCCCTCGCGCCACAGATGGCTTTCACCATTACTTTCCTCTAGGTCTTTTACATTATTTATAGACTTTGGGGACACGGTTTCTCCCGACGGACCCCAGCGGCCGAATCAATAAAGCTGAGCCTTATTTATCATCATAAGACCGGAGCTTAAACACAAGAGGTGTTATGGTCTTTTAAAACAGTGCTCGTTAAACGGGCGGTAAAACACTGAACATCTTTATGAACGATTGGCTCTTCCTCATTTATCATACATAAAAACAGAGCGATCAAAAGGATTTTTTTCTTTTCTTTTTTCTTTTTTTTGT
>NW_004797481.1:549970-553757 GCF_000002075.1 Aplysia californica | reverse complement strand
GGGGGGGGAATCTATCATTCATCTACCTATATCCGTGTCTACCAACCCCAATATCTATGTTTGCTCCTCTGTCTTTCACCCCACCCCACAAATCTGTCTCTTCAGTCCCACATCCTCTACTCCTCTTTTTCTTTCCCAACTACTGCCATATAATTTGTAATTGTGGTCTTGAGAGTGAGTGTTTGTGTTCACCATAGAGTGATCTCCTTTTTAAACCTATAGTGTACATCTTCAGTCACAACCCAAAAGGCGTGCATTCGTCCTTTCGTTGCAAGATGTTTGATACAAGCAGGGGCAAAAGCACTCACAGAAGAAAATAAATATTCCATGACAAGCATACCAGGACAAAGATGTCCATTTATGTTATTGAATCACTAGGTGTTAGTTGTGTGAACCTTTGTGTGGAAGGGGTTGGAGGGGGGGGGGGAGATTCCCAAAAAACTGGAGCTATTTAGTTTTGAAATGCACTTTTTTCTGGAGCATGTGCATGCCTAAAAGTCCTAAACAAAAAAAACAAAAAAAGCTTTCGAGTGGCTTTATTTGGCCGACATTGCTCTATAGGGTATGCTTGCACCTCGTATCAACTTCATCCCCTTCTAATTGTAGGTGCAAGGCTCTCTCTTAAAATGTGAAGCGAAGCTAGAGGTTGTGCTTACAGCAGTATATAGGGTTTTGCTTAGGGGGGAAAAGTGGCCGTAGATGCTATAGAAAATACTACAAGGATACAAAATCAACCGATAATAACTTCTGCGTAACCAAAACAAAAGGCACAAGACAAGAAGAGGGGTCAACCCCCCCCCCCCCCCCCCCCCCCCAGAAGGCCGAGAGGCCATAAGCTACCCCTCCCCGAGACACGATTCTCCTAAGAAGAACATAAGGATTAAAAAGCTTCAGAAGGAACAAAGGGTATGGGTCGCCCAGCAGCGCCAAATCTAAGCCAGTCTCAAGAGAGAGAGGGAGAGAGAGGAGATAATTGTGAAATTTCGTGGCACGGAAAGTGAGGAGTCAGACATAAAATGGAGCCTCCTGCGAGAACAAAAGCGGTCAATAAACCGGGGGGAAAATTATAAACCATTCTTGCGACTTGTTGGAGGAAACAAATGGCAGAGCTGGAAGAGTGGAGGCTTGCAAGAAGGGACTCGTTTGGGCCGCACTTTGTCCAATCTGCAAGTCCTATGCCAGACACAATAGACACTAAATAGCATTATGCAAATACGTGATGGATAAGAGTGAATTCAAATTCACTAAACAGAAAATTATGGAAGCCCCGTTTCCCACTTTTTTCTCTCGATGTGGCAATTTTCACTGAGGAATATTCCAGAGTTCTGATGCCACAACCATTGTCTGGCGCTGATCTCCCTGCAAGTCAATGTAAATTTGGAGCATATTTCGGTCCCGGGAAGAGAAAATGGAAGTGAACGATGACGGGCAGGGGAAGGTCCGCCAAGACAGCACCAAACCCACAACGACATTATGTATCCCCCGACAAAAGCCATGTTGACAACGCTTCGCTTGTGTCAGTGGCAGAGTGAGATGTGTACAACTTTTGTTCAGTTGATCAGTCGCTTCTTCTTTTTAAATTATTCTTTGGGGAAAAAGGGGGGGTGGGGGTGTTTCCTGTCGTCCGTTTATCAGGTTTCATTTACTGAAGTGATGTCTGCTTATTTGGTGATCAACCTTCATTCGTGTGGGTGAGGTGGGGTGAGATATGCTAGTTGTACATTCCGGGTGTTTACTGCCCTCTTATCATCTCTGGTTTTTGCTTTTGGCCTTGAATGCGTCTATTTTAGTTTTGGCGAGGGGGGGGGGGGGGGGGGGGGGGGGGGGTGTAGGGTAGGAGCTTATAAACGTAGTTTTGCTAGTGAATTGATGACGTAAATATTACAAGCTGGACAGAACGCAATGTATGTATAGAATATAAAAAACACAGTAGTGCAAATGCCCTAAGGTATAACACCTTCATAACACGGAGGGTGTTAATAAATACTGTTACGTTGTTTTATTCTAAAGTCATTTCACATTTAAACGCGATCTTTGCAGTTCATACGACTCGAAAATTAAATAAAATGGCTACTCGGCAAGACTGGGGTGAAATCTGTTCTAAACTGGCTTGTATTACACTGATTATACATTTACAAAGTCATAAAGACTACCCGGCAGTATAAAGTTCGAGCAATTCATGAGCCCCCTACAGTTCTGCGCCACTTTCTGTCGCTCTGGCTGACAAATATGCACGCGTTAAGACTATTCTTTATCACATCGAGATGCATACCACACTCGAAACATTCTTGAAATACTGTCATTGGATACGAATACAAAATTAAGGAAGAAGTATCATTTAGCTAACCATATTGACACCGTACATAAAGGGAGAGCTGCAATATTTACACTCATATCCTTCCCCTTTCACTGATCACTTTTACTTACATGGGAGTGAAGTGGCATTATTTTGTGAGAAAGAAAAAAAAACGGCTGCAATCTTCTTACACCAAGAGGAAAGTGCGCATAATGGACGACATTACTAAGTCAATTATTTCCCGGAGGCGGATTTCATAATTTCTACATAATTGCTATAATTAACCATATTACCTAGTCTCCGCGTTGGACCAAAAACTAATAGAAAAGAAAAACAAAAAGGATTATACAGGAAACAGGCATGGACATTTCCTTTACAACAATCTGGAGCATAAGGACAGACGTCTAGAAAGAATACACAGCAAAATTAAACCATTTGCATGAAGCGGGGTGCCACAAATCAAAGCAAACCTACAAACCCCGAGGGTCTCTTCTCACCGTAGTACGAATGATTTTCTGGAACAATTTCGTCAAGCAAGGTTCAGTGCTCCAGTGTTACTTCGGTGCAAGTTAATGGATGCTGAGCAAAAACGAGAAGTTCACGAAGAACGAACCCAGAGCAAAGACAGACAGACTGATGTCAAGGCTACAATTATGTTTCCAAAAGTGCACTGAGACAGCGGAACCACAAACATTTTCACGATAAAAGAAGATCATTTTTTCAAAAATTGTATCTACTAATACGTAATAATACTATGAGCATAAAAAAGACGATGGTGCCAACGGGTAATAAAATGATCGTTCGTCTCAGAACTCTGCCCTAATTGACCCAATTATAACATAGAAAACATTGACAAAACGAGAGACACAAAGGTACTTGAAAAGTAGGGAGCAGCGTGCTATACTTTTAAACGGTTTTATATTTTATTATTGTTAATTAGTTGCCTTCATTAGTTACTTGGTTTACTCATCGTTCTATGACTTTTTTTTGTGCGCGTTTCTCTAATCAGAAGAAAAAAAGTGGATTGCTGGTCGTGGTTGAGGAGGAGGGGAGGGCACCAGGATAGAATAATGGAATACCAAGCGCAAGACAGGCAAGATCAATGAAGAAAGTGCCCCAAAATGCCATTATTCATATAGTATTCACATTATACAGGGGACAGGGGACGGTACGCAGCTAGCAGTTGCAGAATAATAAGAACCCACTCAATTCAAACGTCCCCATACCCTTCTGCATAAACACACCCTTTTCGCTACTTTAAAATACGGTACGCTTTGTGCAGGATGGCATTTACAGGATTCTAATGTTTGTCTCTCTTTAAACACACTCCAGAAACATTTGACAGGAAACCAGACTTCCAAATTTTCAAACAGCGATAAAAAAAGCGACCCTCCAAAAAAACTTAAATATTCAGACGTTCGTTCCGATTCAGGAGATTGAGAGAGAGAGAGAGAGAGAGAGAGCGAGAGAGAGAGAGAGAGAGAGAGAGAG
>NW_004797481.1:547302-548565 GCF_000002075.1 Aplysia californica | reverse complement strand
TCAGAATGATGTCATAATCAAAACAAACATCATTCACACACAGGCAAACAGACAAACCGACACACAGACAACATGAGCCCCCCTAAGGGACAGAGACAGACAGAAATCGATAGTCAGTGCATGTTGTGCACATAGAGGCAGTTAGCCCAGTCATGCAGCCAGCCTTTATGGGGCATGTACGCTGTACAAACAGCGCGGCAATTTACTTGTTGACAAGCACTGGGGCAACAGAGCCCCGGGCCGACACTCGCTTCGATTTGCTCACCGCATAACTGGCAGGCAAATACTTTTCAAACACGGAAACCGGCACACCATAAATCTCATCGACACAACACTTGCCTGGCAGCTTTAGACATGCTGCACAACATCATGCACAACCAAATAGTTCCAATTTCGACGACAGAATCCATAAAGCCAGAAGTACGGCTACGGATTTCGTATTTGCATTCCGATATCGGATCGGTTGGATGATATCAGATGTTTAGCCAGAACTTGAGTTGACAACGTTGGCGTGGTCGCCTGCAGCACCTTTAAGTGCCAGTGTCACCCCAGAGTTCTGTATTGACTGTAACCTTCACCCGCGGGGCTCTGAGTTCCATGATAACATTTGCCCAATCGTTGTGGCAGTTTCACGCAAGCGTAACGCTTCATTATAATCATCCTAGAGGGACAAAGCAACCTGCTACGAAGGAATGCAGACGGCTTTGCGGCATAAAAAGTCCCAATAAATCTTACACGCGAATTCGAAAGGTGATATGAGAGAAAGAGAAGGGGGAAAACAAGTCAGAAAAAAATGTTAAAAGGGGTAAAAGAAGGAGGGGGGGGGGGTCCCTAAAGAGGCGATACTGCAAAGCCCAGAAAGTCTTAATTCATCTTTCTGAAACCTGCGATGACGCAGCAGCAGCGTAAAACGCCCCAATTGGGCCAATTAGGATCTTGCATTCCACAGCTGAGTCGGAGGAGCACGTGGGAGAAAAAGGTCATTGTTATCCCGCATCAGAACTCAACGAGGGAGGACATGGGCAAATGTCACCATCATTACAGCACGGAGAACACGACACAAACCGAAGCCCCGTCCTCCTACGAAGACAAAAGAGAAAAATAATCATTAACGCTGATTTCGTCGGAAATAATTCCGGCAATCTACGGTTCACAAGGACACTTTCAACGATTACTTTCATGCTGTGAGCAAGCCTTTCAGGCTATTGGAATCCGCATTATGAATGGCGTTTCTATTTTATTTTTTTTTCATTAATAAAAAAT
>NW_004797481.1:543043-545109 GCF_000002075.1 Aplysia californica | reverse complement strand
GGGGGGGTAGAGCAAGACGATGTGTCTTGTGGAAGAAACAATTCGTCAATGTCATTATCTAACTGATGTCACTTAATAACTTAAATCATCGTGGGCCTTTGCTGTCGCTGAAGTTACAGCCCACCCCCACCCCAACTCACGCCCACAAAAAAAAGCCGGATATCGCACTCGTTAGGAGGAAAGGAAAATACATGTACACAAAGGACTCCGAACATCCTAGTATATTATGGGATTAATTAAAGCTGCCACCAACTTGAAGGAAGGGAGCACGGTTGGAACTGTTAGTATCGAGTAGCGAGCGTCCCTTGTTCAAAACCCGCCAACACTGTGCATCCCTGATGAGACCCACCTGAAAACCTGCAGAGCAACGTCTACTGTATTACTGTAATACAGTAGGCGTTGCTGCAGAGCCAAGCATGCATTTATTTGATTGCAGAAGATTGCGAGGCAAATCGGTCGTACTGAGCCAAAACATGCATTTATTTGAATCAAAGAAAAAAACATCAATAGTGCGTGGCTATGTTGACAGACAGACAGAAAATGTGTTATTAGTAGAAAATCTGTTGCACTCCAACCAGCACAATTTCCATCAATTAGGTTTTGGAGATCAGATGGGTCGTGTCGACCCTGCCTGCTGAGGCGAACGAAAGCAATGCGGGATAAGATCATCACAGAAAGACGGTTTTAATTAATTTGCTTTATTGAGAGTTAAACAGCATCGGCAACAAAATTAGTTCATGTTATGTAAGTGCCGAAAATTAAAGGGGTTACGAGAGAGCTGTATACATAGAAAAGTATTAGGAGAGATATCGGCAATAGATGTTTGATAGGAAAGGACGAGTTCACTCCCCCCAAAAAATCCCCTTGAAGGACTCCAACTCTCACCCTTTGTGTAACCGCCATGCATACAATGCCATAAGTTTTGTTCTTTTTTTTTGTTCTTTTTTTTTTTTTGGGGGGGGGGTAACCACGCAAAAGTTAACAGCCCAGACAAAAGAAACTAGATTAGCAATTAACAATAGACTGAAATCATAGAACGTACATGTGCCAGTTATGTGGGTTGGATAGAAAAATAAAAAGATATTTAACTGGGTCAGAAAAGGAAGAAAAAAGAAAAGAAAAAAACCAGAGACGACATACGTCGTACTTCTATTATCAAAACTCAATCAATAGTGGGAAGAACTATTCTCATAGTTGAGTCTCCAAAGCATTAACCGCTCGAGCAGTTCAGTATGAGTATTTGCCAACCCAGAAGACTGAAATTCCATTACAGAGAGATCATCACATCCAACTGTAAAAGAAGGGTCGACCAGAAGTACTCACACGACCCCTGGGGTATCTATTTTTCGGGGACAAAGCGAGTGGCTTTACACATTCACTCGCCCAGCGGGCTGGTGTCTCTGTTGTTCTTCAAAACCATTAAAATTTCCATTTTCAATCTCAAACAAAGTATCGTGGGGCAGAAGTACACGTCTCCTGCTAGATCTCTGGGGTATTCTCGAGTCCTTTCAAGATCCGCTCTCCAAGACAAACGGAAGCCTTGGCCAGGACAGGCTCCACGGTTGTTCAATATACTAATACTAATCTCAGCTTAACTCAGCCAGACTTTTGTGGCAACTTGATGGGCTAGAAATCATGTGAAAAAGTTGGGTCAGGCTCTGATACTCCTGTATTAGATTTCTACTGTCATCAAGTTTTCCATCTGGTAATCGGGCTATCTGAGAGACAATTTTGTTTGCTGACTGAGTAAAATTTGGGATAAAAAAGAACACAACACAACACAACAAAAAAACAACACATCAACACGATTCCTGCAGCCAAGTGCTAAGACGAAAGATGGCAAACTGAACTGAAACAACAAAGGGGTGATAAATAAGTAAAGTGCACGGGTGCCAATTTCAAAAAAAGTATAACTGGTTACCGGTACAGTTTAACATTTAGGTACTTTAATAAAAAAAAAAGTATTTCAATTCACTGAAGCCTTTTGAGAAAACACCAGTCAATCTTTCAAGAATCTTAGAAGGGACATGAAAAATATTTCTCTATCTTCCCCCCCCCCTCTCTCT
>NW_004797481.1:540824-542476 GCF_000002075.1 Aplysia californica | reverse complement strand
AGAGAGAGAGAGAGAGAGAGAGAGAGAGAGAGAGAGAGGAGTATTTTTGTTGTTTCAAGTTGTTGTTTTTCTGCTTTGCTGTCCCGAATGTTTTGGGTCAACTGGGATTCGTTTTGTGTTATTGTTGGTTGTTTTTGGCGAATGTTTCATTTTGTAGTTTTGTTGAGTTGTTTTGTTTTTTTGTTACTGTTTTTTTTTTTTTTTTTAATTTCTATAAAATACGTTCCCCGTATTGTGTGAGAACCTACACGAGAGAAGTAGATATATGTGTGTGAGCAAGTAAATAGCCTATGCGTGCGTGCATGAGAGCTCGTGCGTGCATGCGTGTTTGTGCACGTCAAAGTGCATGAAAACGTTGGCAGGAGGGGAGCAGGCCAAATATAAATGATTGTGAACGGTTTATGTCCGCTATCAATACAAATTAGATCATTGAAAAGGGGAACTGTACCGAACCAGCCTGAGAGAAAAGCAGTGGCCCAGCAGAAAGATACGGAACACATTCCCCCCACGGCAATTGGACTCGCTTCCTTGGAGAGAGAAACGGGCAGAGAGCCTAACCACAACACTCACAGACGCCTGTCGAGAGGCACTGGCGCACCAACCTACGTTCACGGCTGGAATGGGGGTCACAAAAAACGCCAATGCGGGTCGAGTGATGGTTTTGATTCTGTAAAATTCATTGAATAACGCTAAATGAAGAAACACGAGAAATCAAATTACGTTTCTACCCCGAGGCTCCCTCCCCAAGCTTGAAAATTCAGTGTCCAGGCTTAGGGTGGAAAACAAACTGGAGAAAACGAGCAGGAAAAAAGAGCAAAGGATAAAAAGGGTCGGAGGAAGTAATTGTGAAGAAAGAGGTACACTTATCCAACTAGTGGGAGTCTACATAATCAGGCCGTTAAGTGGGACCGGCCAGTGTGCGCTTTAAAAACGAATTGTTTCTGACAAAATGAAGAACATTGACAAAGTGACCTTTTGTGTTAGGGGCAATAAAAAGAAGAAAAATTGGTATGAAAAAACAATTGATTTTTATTTTTTAAGTGGGTCTACTAACAGCACGTTCAGACCACCAGCCGTGGAGTGGGATTTAAAAACAAAGTTGGATATTTTTTTGTAGATATTTTACTGCACTCGCAACTGCATAAGGTCACATGAGCGCCTGAAGATTAGAGGTGTTACAAGAGAGTAACAAACATAAAAAAGAAGAAGGGGAGATAAGGACGGTAGATGTTTGATAGGAAAGAAGAAGCAAACCACACCAGAGCACCCGCCATCCACCCACTTAAAAACAATCAAACAAAACTGTTCTCTATTCTACTATTAAGTAATTAGCCCACGAGCAATGTCAACAAAGCGTATCGAGGAAAGTGAATCATACGGAGAATCAAACGCTTAAAGTAATAGAGGGGCCCTGCACATTTCACTTTGAAGGTGAAAACAAGAAGGTATTCATGTGTTTAAAAACCTTCAGGTACATGTAATAAAAGCTATTCATTGAACTCGGCTGTGGTTTAGAAAGAAGAAAAAAGAACGCGCGATAGATTCACATTGTGTCAAGCTGATATCAACTTGGAGATCTGGAACCAGTGACAGGCCTCTATGCAGAACCTGTGTGTGTATGTATATATAAATAAATATATATGTACATATAT
>NW_004797481.1:538117-539583 GCF_000002075.1 Aplysia californica | reverse complement strand
CGCTGCGTGTGTGTGTGTGTGTGTGTGTGTGTGTGTGTGTGTGTATGCGTGTGTGCCAACATGCGTGCATGTCTGCTAGCATTACTTGAACAGAAACCAGAGCGCTATGTTCCCACGAAGCTTTTGACATGGTTACATCACAATAGGAGCAGATAAGAACACAGTTAATAGTTAAGTGGAACGGGAACGGTACTGGAAGAACGTAAGGCTAGGGCATCTCCCTTCCACCCGCACATGATTACTCGTGCACTCGTGGGGGGAGGATTTGTGAGTGCGTGCGCGCGCAGGCAAGGAGAGATGTACAGGGGGGAGGAGGAGAAAGGGATACGGATAGTTGGAGGATAGGGAAAATAGGAGTGAAAGGGAGGGTGGGCAAAAATGTTAAATTAAAGGCGGGGAAGGGGGGGGGAGAACAGAATCATGGATTTCAACACAACCATAATAAAGTCGGACAAAAATAAAAGAATAGCACCCACCATGACAAAATATATGATGCAAACAACGTACAATCGATCAAGCATGGGCATTAACTTACTTTTAAATCGTTTTCTAAAGCGCGCCATAATATGCAGATTTCCATTGTTATTCTTACCATAAAATAAATTTAAATGTCAAGTACAGAGCGTGCAGAGTAGACGAGCATTTCTTCCTTTTTTTAGTATTGAATTTATTAATTTCCGCAGTAGACGAACATTTTTTCGTTCATTTTTGTTTAATTCAATGTACAAATGTATTAAATTCTGCTTTTTTACAGTTACTTTTTGGTAGTGGGAGGTTTCAACCACATGTTTCGTGTCTATTTATTTCTCCCTCAACAAGATTCACGGGCGGGATAAATAATCACGAAAAGAGAACTTCAACCTTTGTCTCGAGTACAGAAACGTAATGAAATCCCGTATTTCAATTTTCGGAGCTTCAGCCGAGCACAGTGTATCAGTTGCAAAGCCCTGTGTTCCAGTTCGGCCGAAACTGACAATTACTTCGGCAAAGCTCGCCGATCGTTATACAATCCAGATTTTGGTTCTGTTTGTACTCTTGTCTCAAATATTTCAAAATGATATGCGATGTCTCAAGAAAAGAGTTCTAGTTTTGCAATGCATTTTTAATACAATCTTTTTCTTTAAACTCAAAAAAAGATATTGTATCAATTCAGAGTACAAATCAAAATCCACACAGGCGTAACAATCGCATTTCCATGAATTACAGTGACCCTTTCACGGGTGTTTGACGTACATTTTTCAAAACTACGCGGTAAGTAAAGCTGGGGCTGGGAGAGATAAACGAGGCGAAATACGAGGGAATTTATTCTGGAGATAAATCAAAGACATGACTACACAACAGCTGCTTTCGTCAAAGCGAGACAGAGAGAGAAGTCAAAAAAAAAGAGAAAGAGGGGGGAGGGGGATGGAGAGGGAGAGAGAGAGGTGGATAGAGAGACGGAGAGAGAGAGAGAGAGAGAGGGGGGA
>NW_004797481.1:535257-538017 GCF_000002075.1 Aplysia californica | reverse complement strand
GAGAGAGAGAGAGAGAGAGAGAGAGAGAGAGAGAGAGAGAGAGAGAGAGAGCGTGGCAGAAAATTTTCAAGTCATCTAGCCTTTCGTGGTGAATGCCTGCTGTTAACGACTTGCTTGAGACACACTGGGGTGGTGATGGACGCCTAAAGGCAATACTCGAAGGGAAAGAAAGCGAATAGAATTGGGACAACTGCAAACAGATAGCAGTTCAATCTTGTGAAAATCTCAATAGAAAATAGCCTCAGGGTGCCTCTGCGTCCTGCCTGCATTTGGTCGGATGAAAATGGTGTGCTCATAGAGAAAATACTATGATAATTGTTATCCACATCTTCCTATAGATCTACACTGCCTTCGCATCCACGAGAAAGTTAGAGATTCGGATCCGAGTGAGGTCCGAACTTTTTGTGAACTTCCAATATTATTATTTCCCTAGCCCAGCAGACGTCCTACAAAAGTAATGCTAGGATGTTCCAGATTCGCCAAATCCAGTTAGTGACCTCACTTTTTGCTCTTCCATACTCCTAGTGCGCGTATGCAGATTCATAATTTCGCAAATAGTCCCATTTTCCAACCTTTATACTTGGGATCAAAACAGGTGAATTGCCAGCAAAAAAATAATGTAGGTATTTTTACGCCCCTATCGACGCAATAGACAATTCAGAATGCAGACTTCCGACCCTGTCTGTCAGGACCAACCCTGCAGAAAGACCGAGACACTCCATAAAAATTCTCCACACACGGGAATCGAACTCGGGTTTCAACCATGCGACAGCAAAGTGCCTAACTGCTACTGTAGGCTACGCCACACACGCTAACAATTGCCAACAAATCAACAAACAGCAAATGGTTCCTATTTCGTCATACCATGCTTGTTGCAATTTTGTCGCATGCCTCTAGAATCGAAGTGCTGCAGACAAAAAAGGCCACGTTAATCCAGCCTATCACCAAAGGAGTATGAGTGGACGTAAACCAAATGCCTGCCAGCCTCGACCGCCACACTCCACCGGAGCAGGTACCCTCCGAAATGCTTCAATCGTCACAAGCTAAATGTTAACCTGGCTCATAAAATGCATGCATGCATATTTCAATGTCACTTTTTCACCAAAACCCTTGGTTTTCAAAATTATTTCGGCTATAAAAGGTTAACTAAATGCAAATACATAATGGGGCGAAATTGGAACACACGAGTGACGAAATTGAAATACATGTACATCAAAAACTAAGCTTTATTTCTAGTAAGTAAATTCATTTTAAGCAAGACAAATTATAGAAATCAAACATACTTGTATATTCAAACAAGTATTTAATTTCGTTGGAAATCTTTGTCGACACGCGCCACAATAGACCACCATTGAACAGAGCAGTTGTGACAGCTTTCTCGAAATGAAGTTGTGTTATAGCTCAAAGACTAAACGGACAGCGTGATATTTAAAACTCGATTTGATACGGTAGAACATGCGTCTCGTTGGCTAGTATACTAACCAGATTATTAAACACGATTTTTTGCCAGTTGATTGGGCAGGAAGTTTGCTTTATTTCAAATAAGAGTAGTCAAAGTATGAAAGGGGATGTGTTGCAACAGAATTGGAACACCCTCCCCTTCGTTTCATCCACAAAAAGTGTTTTTGGTGTCAAGGGAGGAGATGAAACATCTTTTTAAAATGAACTCTAGGAAACAGAAGTGGGCCACTTCCACTTTTCATGATTGAAACTTTCTGAATGCATTCAACACCTACAAAATTCTATTTAAAAAAAGGATATTTCGAACAAGGGCCTGACTCTCTTGCGATCGATTACCACGAAAGAGAACTGGAGAGAATACCAAAGAGAAAAAAAAGAAAAGAAAATATGCCACCCCTACCAGCAGCCAAATAACCTATTGGATATTTCATATAATGTCACTTTACTGAGAGGACACCACGTCGGACCCTCGCTCTTCAGGGGAGCACACGACAGTATTATGAAAAGAACCGAAACTGGAGACTGGAGTAGTTGCTGTACACGGTGGAAACGTCCGCATTATGTAAGCAAAGAATTGTTTGGATTTGTTTCTTTTGTTGTTGATTTTTTGTGTTTGTTTGTTTGTTGTTGTTGTTTTTGTTTTTTTTGGGGGGGTTGTTTGGTTGTTGTTGTTTTTTTGCTTGTTGGAGCAAAGAGAGGCACATGGGCATAATAATGTGCCTTTATACAATGAAAGGCTTGTTTGTTTGTTTGCTTGTTTGGTAGGGTAAAAACAAACACAAGGACACAACAATTGCCATTTAGGCCCGGGGAAAAAGTAAGACAAAAAGACAGAAACAACAGAAGAAAACTAAAGATGTAGGACATACCAGCGGTTTCTCCAACCACCCGCCAGGAAGAATGATCCGGAAAATCGTAATAAATAAAAAGGTAGAAAGAGCTACCGACACCAGAAGGCCCACAGGCACAAACGACAAGAGAAAAAAGGCAAAAGCTAAACATCAAACAGAAGCCGTCTATACAAATAACTGAGAGCAAAGTTGTAAGACACTGAAAAGGGCGTTCTGCCCACAGGAAGCTGGAACGAGTGAGCAGAAGATGCAGGAACAAAACGGTTCCGTATTGCCCATGAAAAGATCAGTGGTTTGCCGAAGTGGACCAGCATCTATGCAGGGTAAAACGCTTAAATATTGATGCGTTGCATTCAGCGTTCTATACATACGCCAGAAGAATCCTGATAGGGGAGTCCGGAGGAATTGCACACCGGTGACTCTATTAGATTACTGGGTTTAGAAGAGG
>NW_004797481.1:531322-532818 GCF_000002075.1 Aplysia californica | reverse complement strand
GAAAAAAGTACAAAAGCAACCTACTCCTTAAAATCTCTGCATTCCATCGACTTGTTGGGAAGCCACACCATGATTGGCATAGTTTTCAAGGACACGTGCGCGAGTCTTTCACTCCACAGGGAGGTGACTCGGTGGGCTGTCTGTGCGGGACAAGTAATTTTTTTAATTTTTTAAAACTCAGTGGCACCCTCTGAACACTGGTCTCGAAACCTCGGATCAATTGGGTTGGGAGGGGTCAAGAAAACACGATAACAAATCGTAGCGGTAACTTTAAGAGCAGGTGTGGTGTAATTAACACAGAAAATGAACGGCACTTGGCAGGCCGCACACTCACTAAAATAACAGCTTGGTAAGATTGAAGAATACCGGACCAGCGGACTGACTTTGCCTCTATGTCTCAACCTAAGGAATTCATGATTTTCCTCAGTTTTTATCTCTCAATGGAGAATCTCGGACCCGTAGATCTATTCATAAAATTTTGTCAGGGGGGAGACCCCCTGAACCCCCTAACCTTCCTCCACCCACCCTACATTCTCGCGCAATAATGTATAGCTATCTACGAGTGGTCCGGTATTCTTCAATCTTCCCGCACTGGGTTCCCGTCATGACACCGACATAAGGGATCATAGGAAGAGACATGGGGATGATCCATATGATCACATTGCGCTCAGGGTAACAGGTGGGAAGATGGCTCATGTGTGCAAACGATCAGATATGCAAAAAAGTAACAGTATTATTGGCAAAAAGGTAAAAGCATTTCTCAAAGCTAAAATAAAATGCTAAACTTATGGAACTAGCCTAGATCTAGATCTAATTATAACAACAATAACCAACAAAAACCAACAAAAAAAAGCAAAGAAGGACAAACAGAGGCGAATGAAATACCGAAATATCATTCGGAATAAAAAGAATATTGAAAAGATCCAACTTACGTAATACAAGTTGTACAGGTCTGTTGAGTAAACGTAAGCTGGTCTATACTCCATAGTGCAAGTCGCTGTATGATCCGCAGGTTATTGTTCTAATGTGTCCTCTCAAAAATGTCCGCTGAGCACCACAGCATGGGCCAATAGCCACGCAACACGTGAGAGGGAGAGGGAAAAACACACACACACAACTTCAAAACAAAAAAACTCGTCACAGACCCGTCACCATCGATGAATTTGTCCGTCCACTTGGGGAGGTGAGGGTGGGGAGGAATCAAGGAGCCACACACACACACTGCAGAAGCAGCAGCAACACGAAAGGGAGGGGGAATCCCGCGACCTGTGTAGGACTAGGCTACAACGTGATGTACTAGTCCGGTCTGTACTGCGTATCACCAACAAGGAGGGGAGGAAAACACACGCGTAAGAATGACAGAGAGCAGCAGCACACCGGCACCAGCGCGTTCACAACAACAACACACACACATACACACACGTCGTACGGTCGACGCACTGACTCATGCACCACCACAATGTCCTTCCTCCCCCCCGGCGAGTCCAGCGGGGCGA
>NW_004797481.1:526896-529778 GCF_000002075.1 Aplysia californica | reverse complement strand
GGGGCACATTTAGTAATTTGTTGGTTAACAGAGGAGGAAAATTTTCCAGAACAAAGGAGAAAAAAATAGTGCAAGGAAGAAATGTAGGCATTACTTTAGAGAGCCTTTGATAGATATATATATAGACAGAT
Source organism: Aplysia californica (assembly GCF_000002075.1). NCBI lineage: Eukaryota > Metazoa > Mollusca > Gastropoda > Aplysiida > Aplysiidae > Aplysia > Aplysia californica. The sequence continues at coordinate 529,647 of NW_004797481.1, read as the reverse complement.
AAGACCGAAAAAGGTAGAATGGTGACGTGACAATGAAAAGCAGTGAAACGATGAAGGAGCAATAAATGTTAGTCGTGTTCCGCTTGCCCGTATTTAGTTGGAAGTAGAAAAAAGAGAGGGGGGTGGGGAGGTTGTCACTAACTTTGATAGTGAGAACCAAAGCACCCCAGAGATCGGAGCGACGGGTCGAGCATCACTCGTGTGAAACACGTATGCCGAACGCGCGTACAATCAATACAGAACACATGTAAAACCGAGACAGCATGGAATAAAAATAAAATCCCATGAATGCTGACAAGGCCTTTCAGCCTTTGGGCAAAATTGAAGATGCCATCTCGTTTGCATTACAGAGTAGAACATTGATCACGGTAACAGACATTCAGCGCTGGGAAATTATAAAACTGACTGAAACAGAAGAATAGTAAAAACAATACCCAAAAAAATTGGAGATGGTAACGGTAACGGCACCCCCAAACCACTCCGACATCACACATCACTTGGGAAAACAATGGGGTAGATATTTGTAAATTATTGGTGGTAACAGCACCATTTACACCGAAATAGGTGTAAATTATAGAAAGCAAAGATAAAGCACGTAAGAAGGCAGACGTCTAAAATGGTATAGAGAATACCCTGCGATTATTACCCAGTCGATACATTTCAAAAAGGGAGGGGGTGTCAACAAATGTCGGGGCAATTTCACACTATACTGTCTTCTGCTATGCTTCATCAAAATTGACCAGGCAGTACATTAGCGCCTAATGAATTTTGTGCAAAGTGTCAACACAAGACCTGACCCCGCAATGCATTTAAGCCTTCTGATTTTTTTTCTTCTATCAAACGTATCAAATGGTCAGAGATAAAATTAAGTATGTTTCATTTTGGAAGAATGCCCCAATAATAGCGCGTTCTTGCCCTCCGAGAAAGAAAGATCTTGACAAGTTCAAATGTATCACATTAATAAAGAATACCCGAACAGCAGTGAGTACTAGTACAGGGAGTTACGGCAAGCACGAGAAAACAGTCACGCGAACCGATGACCTACTGCAAGGAGATGAGCACTTGACCTAATTTAATCTTGATCAGGGCAAAAGGGAGAACTGACCATGGGGACCACCTTGACGCTGTCACAGAGCCAATAAATGGTATATATATATATATATATATGAGTGTGAGTATGAGTGTGTGTGTATGAACATAAAGTGTTTCACACACACCGAAATGGAAGGCAAAAAAAAAGAGTGAAAGAAGAAAAAAAGCCTGCACATCCTGTAAATGAGACACCTAGACGTCTGTGTACATTTTTGGCGCGTCACATAGAGCGGTGAAAAAGACAGACAACGAAAACACAACAAAAAACAAAAGTCAACAGCAAAAGAAGTAGAACTTATCAGTGTGAGGTAGGGAGGAAGGGCAGGCGGGGATGAGAGACACACACCGAGAGAGAGGGGGGGGGGGAGGAGACAGAGACGGTGTCAGTGAAAGAGAAACATAAAGAAGGGTGAAGGGACCGAGATAGGGGTGAGGGACAAATTGACTGTTGAAAAAGGGAGGATGGGGAACATGGAGTGAGAACTTAGTTTTAATATGAGTTATACGGCACTAGCAACACAATAAGGTCAAATAAGTGCCGAAGATTAGAGGTGTTACAAGAAAGTAACAAACATGCAAAAGTAGGGGAGCTAGAGACGATAGATTTTTTTATAGGAAAGAAAGAGCAAACCATGCCAGAGCACCCGCCAACCACCCACTGGAGTGAGAACTGAAGAGAAAAAAGGTCGAAAACGGTCTGAAATCAACATGCACTGTTAACTCCCCTCTAACAAGAGACAAAAATAAAAACCCATCCTCCATACACCACAGCCTTTCTTTCTGCTGATCAAGCCATTGCACTCCCCCCCCCCCCCAAAAAAAAACCCCCCGAAAATAGTAGCGTGTTGTTACAAACGAGAAAGGCTGTAGTGTAGGCGTAATGCCACCACATTTCCTGGAATCATGACACAAAAGGGGAAGATCCAAACATTAAAAAAACAAAAAAAATTCCGACGCACGTACACCTCCAAAATTTTCAAACAGGACATAGATCTATAATTAATCAAGACAAAGTCAAAACGAAAAAAACAAACATGGATCCACGCTGGTCTGTACAGGCTGGGTGACCACCAGCGTGTGAAGGAACAAAGGAACACGGCATGAGACAGCAGACGGGAAGAGGTCGTAACCAGTGCAAACAGAGCCATGGATAATGGATAGTCACGAACATTGAAGAGTGGGAGAGAAGCTGGGGTTGATTGCTTTGTAAAAATTTCACGCCCATCTGGAAAACATGTTCATTTCACAAATTTCAAAATCTCTATCCTTCGTTCAAGCACGAGAGAGAGAGAAGAGAGATGATCGGGGGGGATGATGATAAGTGAGAAAAAGAAAGACACTTAGGGCCTTATAGTCATAGGGCTTATATGGCTGAAGAGGAATTCATCGCCCCAGCCGAAAGACGGAGACAGCATAAAAGATGAAAACTCTACCAACTTGGATAATATCGAACTCGTGTTTTCTGCGTGCAAAGGCACAGGGCCTAACCGCTACACCTCTGAACGCCTGTACAGAGAGAGAAGGGGGGTGTCAGAAAGAGGGAGAGAAAGCGACAGAGGGGGAGAGACACACAAAGACAGACAGATAGACACAGAGAGAGACACAGAGAGAGAGAGAGATAATGAGAGAGAGAGACACATAGAGAGAGAGAGAGAGAGA
>NW_004797481.1:520993-526126 GCF_000002075.1 Aplysia californica | reverse complement strand
TGCCCCCCCCCCCTCCCGAGAATCAAACTCGTGTCTCTGAACGCGACGGTGAAGCGCTTTGCGCTACACAAAAGATTCCAGAAAGGTGAGAGTAAAAAAGCAGGTCCTTCCACTGCATTCAAACATTAACTGCTCAGATGTAAAGAATTACGACGACAGAAATACGAAGGAAATGTAGATGAACTCATTAGCTACCCCTTCAAAAACCACCCAAAACACCAGGGGACGGAGGAATATCAGAAGAGGCAACACTGAGGGGATCAGGTGTGAATTAGCGTGACGTTTTCAGATGGCGAGAAAGAGAGTGGAAACACAAAGACAGACAAATCTGTCAAGTCTTTTACGCCCCCAACCGGCATAACTTGGATAATAAAAAGCGGGGGTGTTTTGACCTTGCCTATTAGGGACAGAGTGGGAAACAGCACCGTAACAGATAGACGGGGGCACTCCACCTTAATTACTTGCCAAACACGAGTTTTGAAGGTATACCTTCTGCGTGCAACGATGGAGAACTTAACTTTACACCACAGACGCTGGTGGAGGAATCGTGAAAGAAATGACAAGTGTATGCCTGGGTGTGTTTGACCTTGTGTGCTCAAAAGTGAGAAAGAAAGTAGCCTACCGCTTGTAAAGATACATGAATTTTGTGAAAGAAACACAACAACCAACGGAATATTATTTGTTAGTACAAATGCAAATACGTCTGAATGACTGGGTTTGGTTCGCAAAGTGCCCTGTACCAACATAATATGGTAGCAAACTATTGACTCTTAACCATGTTTACATTATACTGCTATTGCACTGGTCTATATTCCGTAACTCTTGTGTATTTTAAATTTGAAATTTAGATCATTTAGGAGGCAGCCATCCAACCATTTTGGTGACAATATGTCAGTCACAATTCTCCATACACTTTAGCGCATTACTAACCCCCTTTTTGTGCATGAATTAATAAAAGTATAAGACGATCTAGTATCACCATGCAGCCAGGCTGCAAGTGTTCTATAACAGTTGAAATCGCAAACAGGTTAATGATTAGTTCATTCATTCGTTCAGCTGACACTGGCACAACATGTGAAAACGATCAGATGGTCTCTGTATCTTAATGTCACGAAACGCATAACTACAGAGAAGGAAGAGAGTACTATTGTATACACTGCGTGGGCAGGATCGTCTCATAGCGTGCACAGGCGTGTGTGTGCATGGGAGTGTTTATGTGTGTAGCCGTTTACGGCACATAAGCATAATATTAACAGCCACATGTCATCAAGTGTCAACAATTGTAGTCCCCGTTGACAAAATTCAGTTCATTAAGGAAACTGGCAGCTTCATTCTTGTCTGTTTCGGCGCGCCAAGGCTAAGCGCAACAGAGCACCCCAGCAGAATGAATGACATGTCCCGATGTGGGTATCGAGGTCATGTCGGAGTACACAGTAAATAGCCTAGCAATTATTGCAGACACATCGGACATTTCACTAGAAATGGACCGTAAAAGGAGCAGACCATACTAGAGGGCCCACGAACCTCCCGTGCGAGTACGTGTGCATGCATCTGTTCGTGTGTGCGAACTGGAGTAAGGGCGAGGGCGGTGGGTACAGCCATCTGGAAAGGACGTGAGACCTCATACGTCCAGCGAGAGAGCCAAGACCTTCCTCAAACGATCGCATCGATTTGACACACAAATAACGCGCGGGGTTCGGGCGTACGTGTCTGTGAGAGAAGAGAGAGTTCACCCATAGTGTGCTCGCCCGATGTGACAGGGTGAGTGAGTAAACAAAACAGTTTATCGACATTATAATGGCCATTTAGAGCTACAAAAGGAACGATTTTTTTAAAAGCAAGACAGTGACAGCAGACAAGAAATGACGGAGGATAATACGGGGGTGCCCACTGTGGATGGGATCGGGCCGATCGCCCAACTCGGTCGCCTAAAAAACAAACGTGTTTGTTTTCAGTCTGTCCCCGTGGTTTTATGCACCCGGCATAATTTAGCAAAATTTGATCATTTTTTGCATAATTTCTGATTATTTTCCTTCATCCTTCTTTGTTAAAATTAACAGAATCGCATAATTTCACATTTTTTGGTTCAGTTTGCATAATTTCAGAATTTTGCTTGCATAAAACGACGGGGACAGTTCAGTTTTAGGCGATGAGTCGGGCGATCGGCCCGATCCAGCCGTAGTGGGCACCCCGTATTAGGAAACGAAGTTCCAGTCAAAGACGTTTCCCCAAGCCGCCTGTGTTGAGCTGAGGCGGCAGGATGAACAGAGGTTCAATATACAATATTATATATTATATAAATACATATATACACATGCTTTATATATATACATGTATATATATTTTGCCCATTGGCAAAATCCCTGTCATTCCGAAGACGGCAAGACCACATGCGCTACGACAGGATGATAACTACGAAAAGTCAACTATTTGCGCTGGGGTAAGGGGACAGAGCCCGTGAACCAACGAGAGACGCACAGCAACGTTGGAAGGGGGGGGGGGGCTTCCGAAAGGAATAGAAGTGATGGGGAGAACGCCCCTGTCAAGAGAGTAAGGTTAGAGAATTGACAGGGTCTTCGATTTCTACAATTAATTTCTATTTAAAATTTTTTATTTCAATGTCTATTTCCATTCGACAGACCAAAATAAGTCGAAGTGGAAAGCCCTAAAAACTCCCCAAACAACCCAAATTCAAGAGTGTCCATTTCAAAATAAACATGACCACCGAACACGATACCAATCGAGCTACAGACGCATCCGTAGAAGTAAAAGAAATACAGAACAGGGGACATGAAAAGATGTATTCCACACAGGGGCGAAGCGTCTATATAATCAAATAATCACTGCTTCCCTTCCTAATTTTGAAACATTGTCGCTGTCAAATTCATCCTTAAACGTAAACCTCTTAAATTAAAAGTAAAAAGAAGTTCGTAATCCACAATGAGTATGCCTAACATTCAAAACGGTTTCACGGCCACATAAATAGCCTCCTCACCCCTCTCGGGCCACTCCATAAGCAGTCGCAAGCTTTGATTAAGTAAGCTTAAAGTGAGGCTGGGAAGAGTCTGCCAATACAGTTTAGGGAACATGTGCATAGCAGTCATGGCTGTTTCATTACCACATATACCCTGTTCACCCCTTTGGGGCCACAGTTATAATCAATCCCAAGCCCTGATTAAGTAAGCTAACGAACACTGGTCGAGTCTACCTCACAAATGTGAGGGGAACTTATTCCTAACAATCTCTTTACTGCTGCATGTGCTTGTTTTTTTTCCTCGACTTTTTACTGTCCTATAATCAGATCGTGACCTCGATTATGACACCAGCTCCTGGCCACGAAAGGCTAACAAAAACAGCCAAATGTGAAATTTAAAAAATGATAATTGTCATGTTCTACCAAAGAGTTAGACTCTCTGGTAGGTCTATAACATATAGATCTAGTACTGACATCTCTGTTTCTTTGCTTTGTGTTTATGTATTCACATCTAAAGTTAATTTAATTTTAGTTGGAACTGATATTTAATAAGATACTTTCCCGATTATTATGGCGGTTGAACATACAATAAGAATTCCGGATTTGTTTTCATTCACAACTCAGAGTCGCCGCCTCGAGTAAGATTCTTCTGTGATATCTACAGGCCATATAGATCTATATCTGGTCCCGTTTCACTTTGATTACCCTGTCAAACAAGTCAGCCTTCGCCCCTGATTCCACAAGCGGTATTTCCATATTGCCAACATGAAGAAGACAACGTAAACATCCCCCCCCCAAAAAAGAAAGAAATAGAAAAAAGATGGGAGTGCAAAATTTTAAAAAATTACTACCAACTGAAAAAGTATAATGTATCCCGTACGCTCATATGACCTTATGCAGTAGTTGTGAGCGCTGTAAAACACATACCGAAAAAAAAGGAAGTGAGGATGAAGAAGGAGCAGAGCACACAAGAGCGCCCACGAACAACCCATGGTAAAATCGCAGGACACAGACTCACGTGGCCCTCATAAAACAAAACCCTCAAGATGAAGCTCACAGTTGGGTTATAGGAGAATACCAGTGGAATATGAAGCATGTGAATTTATCGAGTGAAAAAAGATAGGTTTTTTTAAAAGTTTTTTTTTAGGTTTAATAAGTGTTTTACGGCACTTCCAACAAAATAGGGTCATATAAGTGTCGAAGATTAGAGGCGTTACAAGAGAGTAAAAAACACACCAAAAAAAAGAAGGAGGGGAGATAGACACCATAGACTTTTTTATAGGAAAGAAGGAGCAAACCAAACCAGAGCACCCGCCAACCACCCACGAAAAAAGATACCAAGCAGTCGGTAACAATACAGGTGCCATGAAAAAGAAAGGTTATTTTCAGAAGAAAGAAAAAACATTATTGATACAGTGGTGGAAATTTTGAGTTGGGAAATACAATGTAATAAGAGAGAAAACAACAGGTAAGACCCCAGTACCCCAATAGTAGTTTTGCAGATTGACTCTACCTGAAGGTTCCACCCCTCATCATTTTTTCCATAAATATTCAATTTGAAATTTTGAGAAACGAAAAACATATTCGACACAATATAATCCTTATAATATAGTGCAGGGAAGAAAAAAATCAGGCAGGCAGACAGCAGGAACAACAGAGGGAAAGAAAAGAAGTGGAGAGTACCAGTGGCGCCCTCCAACCACCCGCAATTACTTTAGAGAAGAGAAAAAAGTTGAGCACATATTATAAATATGTACTGGTTTTACACTGTTTTGAACAGGATCCGGTTGTTAAAGAAAAGTGTGTTAGTGTGTGTGTGGGGGGGGGGGGGGGGGGGGGCGGCATGAGACAAGTCGACAATAAGTCGTGAACATTACACAAGCCAGTAATATGGGAAAATAACATAATTACTGAAAACAATACATGCCACGCCGATGATCTTGAAAACGTAACACACTTAACTTGCATAAATAAAACAGACGTAATGAACCCAACATATCTAGTGCACATAACACACGCCCATAATCTCGTGAACACAACACGCGTCGATATTCTTTTTTTTTTTTTTTTTAATTAATAACGTAACACACGGTGGTCTAGTGAACGCAACACACGACACAGCCCTAGTGAAGGTAACACGTGTCAATAACCCAGCGTTG
>NW_004797481.1:505993-515993 GCF_000002075.1 Aplysia californica | reverse complement strand
TTAATAAATGTCAAGTTTGCACCTTATTCAGCACAAGTAAGTCACCTAACCCAGTGTGGAATTTCTTTACAGTAACAGTTTTCACTGCCTATAAATAGGCAATCATGCAATCATAAAGCTGTTTGCAGACGCAAAGTAAGTACAATTCAACCACTTATCCTGCTGGACCAACGCATCTTCCTCCAGAGCATATTTCGCAAAAGGCCGTTATGTTGGTTTATCAAAACAATTGGTGGACATTAAAAAGTTGCCTGGAAAACTTTTCTCATCGTTTGTCCTTCTTACCTGTCTTGACCACGTTTCAGAATCGAGCCGTCAGGCTTTGGGAGGGGAAAGATGACATGGAAGACAGGGACAAGAGCATGAAGAGTACAAGGGGACATAACTTTGACATATTTCATATACGACCATGGTTTGTTCCCCCTGACTAGTTCAGATCTATAGATGCTCCAGCACCAGATCCAGCGGCGGCGGAGACTGTCGTTAACGTTTAGTAAGACTTTAACGGCACTTGTTGCAACACGGATTGTTCATCATACAAGTGCCAAAGATTTGAGTGCAATATGCAGAGAAAAGAAGGAAGAGAATTTTAAGTATTAGAAGATTGATAGAAAAGAACAAGCAAACCTCACAAAAGCGCCCAAAAATACAACCACCCACTGACTGTTATTTTTAAAGGACAACCGTTTACAACAGCACAGAGAATGGGGAAGGCACAACCACTTTCAACAGGAAAGGAAAAATACAGATTTGATATTTGTGGACGCTGCAAGACTAAATGGACCCCATGTGCTGAGTGCCCATTCACATCAAAGTATTCAAAGATTACAGAAACGTACTCTGGACAAGAAAATGTGCTATAAATACAGCAGAAGCAGGTGTCATTATGTTACAGCATGCAAAACAAGAGCTCACCAGATGGAAACCTGAGAGTCCCATTCTAATGTCAGGGGGATTCCAAACAAACAGGCAAAGACAAGGACCTAGATGGGAATCAAACCAACCCATGATATTTCACCTATATATATGAATAAGGAAGAGGAACTGTTTGCAAACACGTGTGTAGCAAATGCTTTGATGATTTGAGTCTGTGTACGTTTGGGAGAGGAGAAGGGAGTGTTACAGCGTGTTAATTTATTATTTCATTAGGTAACATCAACGTCAAAGTCATGTCCCAAACAAGTACACAGAAAACCAGATAATATACATCAATCTCCATGAGACAACGACATTCAAACTTCACTGCAAGATGTTTTAGTTTGCATGGGAGCAGACCTACTCTCACAAAAAAGAAACTGTCAGTGTAAGAGTGGACAAACAAAAAGTTGCAGGAAGGTGGAATGGATTGGACACATAATGGAATCTCCAGGTTCAAAAGAACACAAGAAGAAAAGCCAAGAACAACACCTCGAAAAAGAATGCAGGCAGACCCACAAGAAAGACATTTGAAAAGACGAATTGTCAATGCCCTAACACTCTATACCGAATTTAAAGACAAAAGAGAATAAAATATAACCAAGGATGGTTCTAATAAAGTCAACCTTTCATTATTTTTCCTACTCAGATTTTCAGCATGAGAGGCACCACCCTTTAAATTTGTGATCCTTGACACCCAAACTTTCAGTTCACAAATCTGAACAAAACTTATAAGCCCACACAACACGCTATACGCTTGTTATAACTAAGTATCACAAAGGCAACCCAGCATCTGTTCCAGATCTATAAACCCAAGGCCAAAACATTTTATTGGGAACAGTGGTTGCCTGTGTATACCCAGGAAAGTAGCTACCATCGACAACAAAGCAGCTGCCTTGGGCTTGCCCTAAAACTACAAGGAGCACAGTGGAGTTTAAGGGCAGTGCAAGGCAAATCACAGCACATTTTTCATTTACTTTTTAAATACCGGATATGCCAATTCAAAAAAAGAAAAAAAAAAACATTAAAAATTATTTTCCACCCGATGGCTCTGCTCAATCTTCCACCCTCAAGTCATTAAGACCACATTCAATCAGCAAATCTGGATCTCTAACAAAGGCAAATAACTTTGCCAAAATAATGTCACTATCATTTGGATCTATCCGATTCTGATCACCACAATCATCTTCAAATATCACAATGTCATCAATGTCAATGGTAAGATCAAATTCAGCGTGTCCACTCCACGTCCCATTTTTTAAAAAAATTATCACCAAAACCTTGATTGTTAAATGTCCTCAAAAAGTTTGAAATTTTCCTCAATTCACCAAAATCATTACTCACAGATCTTTCTATAAATTCGTCAAGCTCAGACACTTTATCACAAGTCAAAATTCAGAGTGTTGAACCATAGTAATTGGCCACCAAAAAAACAATAGCAACATGGTAACAGTCAGAGTCTACAGGCACATGGTCAAAATGATCAAAAAAAGAAAAAACAAACATCATTTATCTATCATTTTTGCGTTTTCAGTCAAAAAAGACACCACCTCCAAAGACAATCCAATGCAAATGGTGTCAAAGGTGTATCTCTTAGCCTTCAATCAAGAAGAGCTTTGCACAAATATCTATGAGAAGCCTTCACTGTCATCCTTAACACCACTGAACTGCATGTTCTACGCAAGTCGAACATAAACATATATATATGTGAGGCATTGTGGTGAAATCAGGCGCTCGTCAAAATAATGAAATCAAAGAAACTGGCATTTTTCTGGCTCTTGGGCAATTATTTTTTTTGGCTCAACACCTATGTTCATTAAAAACACATTTCTGTGCAGATTTTACTGAAAAACATTAAATTGATTAAAGGCCCAAAAACCGTAATAAACTCTCAGGCTATGGAAGTTACCAAACTTTGGCGGCCATTTTCTCGCTATTTTTTCTTCTGAAACAAAGCAACCCTGACCTCCTTCAATCGCAAATACTTCAGGCAAATAAACAGGCTTCAAGGTATTACCAATAACCCCATAAGCCTAAAAATTGACGAGCGCCTGCTTCCACCGTGCCGAGACACCTATACGCATTTCTTTAACAATGCATATACTGAAAGACATTATACCCTTCCCAGCATCCGTATTCCCCCTCCCCATTTACAATATCATTCAGAAAAAAAGTTAACAATTCTACCAAATTTGTACAAATATTGTTGACCCAGAATCAAAGGGACATACCTATAACATACCCCCCCCCCCCCCCCCCCCAAGACAAAACAGTGCAGCATAATGAGTTTCAATAGAAAAGAACACACGGCATGCTCAGAACTAGTCTCACAAGGATTGCATGTTCTGTTGCTCCCAAAGACAGGCAGGGGGCTCTCGTGGCCAAGAGGTTAAGGTGTTAGCCTCTTAATCAAAGGTCCCAGGTTCGAATCCAGGTAGCGACCGAAAAAATTTCTTCTCTAAAATTGTCTCCTCTTACCACCTTTCCTGCTCTCTAGCAATGTTCTGTCATCTGCTTTCATGTCCTCTTTCTGCCCCCACCCCTAACCTCCTTTGCCCCTGAGAATTTCTGAGCAAATTTCATGTTAAGCACAGTGCAAGAAAAAGAAAAAAAAAAAGGGAGTCAACCCCTGTCTTACTATTTAATTCTGATCCCAAGCTTTATATATATATGCTATTATTAGTCATTAACCCTATGCGTATGCCCTGGGGTCATTTTGTATCCCCCGGGGTTTTATACTCCACATTTTAGAATACTTCAAGTATGAAGATCTCTTTGAAACTTTCAGTATTACTCAAAATATCATTTTGACAGACCGCTATGCAAGGCGTACGGATCAGAACAACGAGTAAATTCCCTCTTTCGAAAGTGGTGGCACAGAGTTCCCCAATTCGTATGGATACTACAGTAAAACACGATGTATGGAAAAGGTAAATGATGAATACCTGCTGAGCTGCTAACCTATGGAAATATCTTTTAAAAGGGGAACCTAATTTTCAACCTGAGAGGGACGCCTTGACGGTACAGAGTGAGGTTAAAATGAGGAATAAATGTTTACTTGATGGTTTTCCACATTACAACTTAGTTAAACAACAGAAAAGCAAAAAACAAAACAAGGATTTAAGAATCATAAATGATAACGTACATTATAATAAAAATAATCGGGGAAAAAGAGATGTTCCTATTAACTCTTTTTATCCGGGCTACGAGTATACTCGTATCGAGGACCAGTCCGGGCTACGAGTATACTCGGAACAGCGGTACGGTCACGTCAAAGAAGTTAGTTCTCCTTGTAATCACCAAAATACACAAATACGGCGATGCTAGCTCTGTCTCAATATTTTAATTTTCCAATGAACAGTGGTTTCTTTGCTTTTGATGGGTGTAGAAGCTTGAAAGATGTCTCGAAAATGCACGTTCACGACCGACAAAGTACTTTTTGAAGTGGCGCTGGGTTGTGAGGGGGAATGATACTAATTTGATGAAAGTGACTCAGAAATAAGTGCCGTAAATTCCGTTGTGGATGATAAGAAACAGGACTTGACTCATCTAATAGCGATTCAGATCATGGTGAAGGGGTCAGTACTGGAATTCGTGCTCGATGGGTAGGGCTAGATCTAGATCTATAAAAAAAATCCAATGGGACGCCGTGGGTGCGGCAATCAGGGTCAAGTTCGAGGGTGGAATACACCTCAAAATCTACCTTGTGGTATTGGTGTATTTCCTAACCACATACATTTACAAAAACTACATTCAATTTCTAACATAACTGCCAAATTTCCTTAAAATCTTAGAGTAAATGTAAGAAATACAGCACTTTGAACTACAGTCGAATCTGAGTAAGACGGCCATCCATTGTCATGGAAAAAAGTGGCCGTATAAGACAGGTGGTCGTCTTAGGCAGGACTGATCAAGATAAAGAAAACAAACCATTCCCATCTGAAGCCCCAATCGAAAGTAGCCACATTGTTGTTGTTGGTGGTGTTGGTTTGTATTTTGTTTGCTATTATTATTTTGTTGCTGATTTTGTGCAAGGGTGACAATAAAACGAAATGTATCAGACAAGGAAGACCGAGTGCCATGTTAAAACAAACACATGGGTTGCCACCACTCGGAGAACGAGCGACACTTCTGTCTCAAGTTCATGTTGACGTCCTTTGTTACTTTGTTACAGCCTGGGTAAACAGTTTGACCACTCATCTCACTTACGATTTGTGTATGAGTTCTGGGCAGGGCTTATGGGTTATGAGGGATCGCACGCTAACCTCACCAGCAGCTGAAAATTGGTACCTCTATTGGTCAACAGTGGGAGGGGCCTACGCAACATGATCGGTTGGCGGGGCTACCTAACAACAACGAAGTGATTGCATTATGACAGCTAGCCCACAACGTCAGGGGCCAATGCACAATTTATAACAAAACGTAATGGAGAAACTTAGGTAGTCGTCTAAGACAGGTGTTAATGCTTAGTGTGATAGGGGTTGTGTGTTAACTCTAGTCCTGCGGGGTTAACCGGAAGAGGGCTCTTATCGATCGATGACCCACTTACGTCGCCCGCGAGCTTGTGCCGCGGGGCGCCGGGGTCAGAAACCGGTCACGCGAGCGTGCCGCGGCAGGTCAGGGAAACACCTCATCTTTTACAGCAAACTGATACGATCAATGAATAAGTGTTATGATCACACGAATAATCCCATTATCTCCTCGTCGGTTGATCAGAGACGCTGAGATTGGAAGTTACACCAAATCGAATAACTTTTCCAGATTTCACACCTATTATGAATGAACTTGCGAACAGCTGCTTATTCAGCTATCGTTCGAAAGAGGAAAAAAATGGGATAATTTCTGATTATTTTTTTTATTCAGTTGCTCTCAAATTTCTCCCTCTGGTAGGACAATGGTTCAAAAACCACCAAATATGATTATTTACATCAGGAAACAACGTTTGATGTAAGAATTAGATCGTTTGAAAAGTGAGGAAAGGTGTTTGCATTGAAAGATGAAAGTCCTATTTCCTGAATATCCTTTCAAGTCCCTCAAGTGTCTAACTGGGTCAAAATGCTGATATTTCATTGGATGAACGTCTCAACTGACGCTCTGTTATCTCTACTAACGCCTCGCGTTGCAAAACAATGCAGTAAGTTCCAGATGGACACACAAGCACAAGCAGACTGACCCACACACATTTTAACACGCAGATGCAGACCCCGCCCTAAATGAAATGCGTTGCCCGCGCGGGACGACGACTGATCAGGGACCAGCTGTGGAGCGCCGCGCGGGATTGCGCTTATCGGGCAAACATTTATCAGGGACCAGAATCTTAAGGGTTAAGATATGGTGGCCGCGGCCGCGTTGGACAGGTGCCCGTTTTACACAGTTAAATTATATAGAAAAAACGCAAGGGGGTAAATAGAAAGTGGCCGTTTGTACAGGTGGCCGTCAGGGCAGGTTCGACTGTATATGCACTGACTTCGACTCATACGGCGCGGCGGCCCCAGAACTGGGCACAGAGTCTGTGGGGGTACAGCTAGGATAAAAAGAGTTAAACTACAAAGATGATTGGCAGTTTCCCAGTCTCATTTCCCTATCCTTAAAAAAAATCCACGCTATCACCAGGCTGCACACAACGTAGTGGAAGAGACAACTCGATTAAGTCTTAGCACATTGAATGCATGTTTTATAAAGTGTATTGACAACAGTTGGCGACTGAGAGCTAATCAAACGGAAAGGGGGAAACAGTTGGCCAGGAGTGAAATCCTTCTGTGTTGACAGGAATTTAAGGTAAAAACAAAATCTACTACTGTATTTTTTGTTTGTTTAGTATAGGGTTTTACGGCGCTCGCAACTGCATAAGGTCATATGAGCGCGCGGGACACACTAATACTTTTTCGTTGGTAGGAAATTTTGAATTTTGCCCGGGTGGCGGCCGAAGCCTACTCTTATCGATTTTAGACCACCAAGGGATCTTTAACGTGCGCAACTTGCACACGGGCCCTCCGAGATTTTTCGCCCTTGTCCGAGAAGGCTAGGTGTAGATCTGTCCTACCAAAAGATCAGGGGTGTGGCAGAAAGACAGCAGTTAGGAGGAGCCAAGGAGTAGCAGTAGAAAGGCTGCAGAAAGAGTCAGGAGCCCAGAGGAGGTGGCAAAGGAGGTGAGGGGGTGGGGACAGAAAGTGGAAATGAAAGCAGACAACAGAACATTGCTAGAGATCAGGAAAGGATGTGAAAGGAGACAATTTTAGAGAAGAAAATTTTTTGGTCGCTACCCGGAATCGAACCCGGGACCTTCGAATGAGAGGCCAACACCTTACCTCTAGGCCACGAGAGCCCCCACTACTGTATTTGAAGAAACAACCCACGATTGAATCCAAAAAAGAACACCCTTTATTTTCACATCAAAAAGCACAACCAAAGTAAAAGTGAACTGAATGAACAGTTGTTGGTCAGTCTACAAAGCAACAAATTAGAATTTATGGGACAAACTGTTGGTCAGTCGGGAGGAGAAGAGAAAAAAAACTTCCGGGGCCGGGATCGAACCGCTCATAAAATCATTGCATGACTTTAAACACAGACGTGCTGTCTATTCGGCTATCAGAACTTCCGACAGCGAGAGGTAGATTTAAGCTTAATAGTAGACAATTCCATCTTAGGTGCCATGTGGTTGGCTATACTTAGATGCAGTCACGTGATCGGAGAGGTATCCTGGTCTGACGTCAAACAAGGTGGGCGCCTTACCTAAAAATAGTTTGCGTCGTTCAACGTTTAACTCTTTTTATCCGGGCTACGAGTATACTCGTAACGAGGACCAGTCCGGGCTACGAGTATTCTCGGAACAGCGATACGGTCTCGTCAAAGAAGCTAGTACTAGTACTGCTTGTAATTACCAAAATACGCAAATACGGCGATGCTAGCTCTGTCTCAATATTTTAATTTTCCAATGAACAGTGGTTTCTTTGTTTTTGATGGGTGTAGAAGCTTGAAAGATGTCTCGAAAATGCACATTCACGACCGACGAAGTACTTTTTGAAGTTGCGCTGGGTTTTGAGGGGGAATGATACTAATTTGATGATAGTGACTCTGAAATAAGTGCCGTAAATTCCGTTGTGGATGATAAGAAACATGACTTCTAATAGCGATTTAGATCATGGTGAAGGGGTCAGTACTGGAATCCGTGTTCGATGGGTAGGGCTAGATCTAGATCTATAAAATCCAATGGAACGTTGTGGGCGCGGCAATCAGGGTCAAGTTCGAGGGTTGAATATACCTCAAAATCTACATTGTGCTATTGGTGTATTTCCTAACCACATACATTTACAAAAAACTACATTCAATTTCTAACATAACTGCCAAATTTCCTTAAAACCTTAGAGTAAAAGTAAGAAATATAGCACTTTGAACTATACGCACTGACTTCAGACTCATACGGCACGGCGGCCCCAGGACGGGTACAGAGTCCGTGGGGGTACGGCTAGGATAAAAAGAGTTAATCGCATGGCATGTAATTTTAAGCGTAAGTCACACCAAACATGTGTGACGTCTTGAACTTGAAGTTTTAGGGCCTATTGAGATCAATTTAAAATGAAGAAGCATAGTATGGTCCTTCAAATTGAGAATTTCATACTGTAAAAAAATACGCTTTTAATGGTTTGTTTGACAAAAGATGCTTGATTCTAGATCTAGGTAGGCCTGGTAGCAGGCACTGGACAGCCATAGACTGGCATAGAGGGCCCCTGTCTTCAATATAATATAGCAACTGACCAGACTGAACTAAGTCTTAGTTTAAGAGAATAATTGGTAATGGATATGATTAAATTGAATGCGCCTGAGAAGCTAACCCTTAGAACTAATCTAGAGTAAGAGAAGAGTTTGAGGAGTAGAGTGTTGGTGCAACAACTTGAACTTTCTACTTTCTTAGAGTAGTGAGTCTTCTGCAAGCACTGAGAGAGACAGCGGTCAGTGGTATGATTATGAATAGCCATCAATCCTTTTACAAAGACTTCCCATTTATCATAGGTTTACAAGAGCTTCAAATCACAGTAATATTAGAATAATTAAAGTAATCAGAATTAACCGGTGAAGGAGGTTTCAATGAAAGGAAAGTTTTCAAGATTGGACAACACTAAACAAAGGGGGGTAAGTCAGATTTATAGCACAAATCAGAACCGTACCAAGAAGCCATTGTGACCAAAGGACGAAAAATGACCACTTACCTCGTGGATGATTTTACAGGATTTACATGGTCCAATCTGTCCAAAGAGTGTTAACAAGAATTCTTCTGAAACATTGTCGCTCAGGTTCCCAACGTAGCTAGGAAGAGAAAAACGTGAAAGTATTTGAAAACGGAAGACAACAAAACAAGGCAAAACACGAAAGTTTCGAGCACACAAGACATACTTGCAAAGACAATACTGACGAACATGAAGTCATACTTACAGCGTTCTTGGGTTGCTTTCGTCAAACATGTTCTGAAAAAGACAAACAGAAGAGTTAGAAAGCGCAAACGGATAAATTCGACTTATAATCTAATTGAAAATAAACACACCTGATTCATTATTATGGCGACTCGATACACGCGAAACGGGAACTGCGCTTGCGCGAGGTGAATTGTGGGAATGGCCCGCGAATGGAGGAGAAACGCGAGGCGATTTCGAAAGTAGAATAGCGGAAATTTCCAATGTTTCCAAAATTATATTGGTGACCGTATAAAAAATGTGGGCTGGATTGTACAATGTGCATGCATTATAAATTCAATTTCATGTTCCTGTTACAATTTTTATAGTCTAAGCCAAGTTGCTCATGAATGAGCGAATGTTGGCCAAATATTGACTTCAAGGTGGCGTTACGACCGAAGGCATCTTTTTCAATAAGATCATAAGGCTTACGAGCCTAGAAGAATTTACATGGTGATGCGATCTGAGTTGAATCCATCTTTCTTCTTTCTGGGACTTAATGGAATTGGGGTGGGAGCATGTTTTAAAAAATCTTTTTCGAGAAAACAAGATCACTTTTACGCTCATGAAATAAACAAAAAAATTGAAAAAAGAAAAGGGTGCGGTGACTTAGATCTAGTAAGGGTCGAAATAAAGGG
>NW_004797481.1:493068-505583 GCF_000002075.1 Aplysia californica | reverse complement strand
GTGTGTGTATTGTAGAGAGTAATTAATGAGTCACTATGGGGACGACAGTGTGCTGTGTTGGTGACAGGGCTGTTCTACAACACTGGCGCGCAAACCGATCTTTTATGTATAAGCTCGGACAAAATTATGATAAGTTTTTCACACTGGTTTTGTTTTAAAGTAAGCTAAATATTTTATGATAGCAACCCTTTGCATTGGGAATAGCGAATAGTCATTAGGTAAATCTGTCCTACAGAAGATTCAGAAACTGTTACTGTACCTTATCCTTCCCCTTATTTCCGTTCCACTTTATTAAAACCAGTGCATCTACTTCTCACGTCGTATCCTAGTTGTATTTCCTTGAATAAATCCACAGCTGCAATGTGAGCGGAATCCAAAGGTGATGGTAGTCCAACTCGTTTTACTTATTCAGTAGTCTACCGTTTTGACAAATGTAACACAAGCGGGCGGTGTGCAAAGCGATTTGGATTTGGCTGTAGAAAGCCTAGATTTTGATCTCATCAGTTATTTAGACGATTGCACTCGTGATATTTTCGTCTTCTGTTAGATTAAAAAGATCAATACCGGTCCGTATCTGAGATTAGTAGAATATAATATAGAACGATCTTTTTGTTTGCGATTACGCTCTCTATATATGTGTACCTGATGAGATAAAAGAGAGAATGCTGTGTGTGTATATGTGGGGGTGTGTACGTGTGTGTGTGTGTGTGTGTGTGTGTGTGTGTGTGTGTGTGTGTGTGTGTGTGTGTGTGTGTGTGTGAGAGAGAGAGAGAGAGTGGTAAAAGAGAGAGGGGGGATGAGGGGGAGAAGAGAGGGGGTGAGAGAGATAGAAAGAAAGAGAGAGGGGGGAGAGAGAGGGAGAAAGAGAGAGAGAGGGAGGGGGAGCGAGAGAGAGAGAGAGAGAGAGAGAGAGAGAGAGAGAGAGAGAGAGAGAGAGAGAGAGAGAGAGAGTTCACACCAACGAACAAACTATTTGGATACACTTATTTGAGCGAGTTGTGCCTGTTGTGTGCGTATCATTGATCAAGAACGCAATAAGTGCATTTCTGTGCTAATGAACAATTTTTGTATGTTGATGTTCTGTTACAAAAAAATCCCTTGTGGATCCATAAAGTTTGTCTGTCTTGTCACGTGTCTTATCTTGTCTTATCTTGTCTTATCTTGTCTTATCTATTGACTTATCTTATCTTATCTTATCTTATCTTATCTTATCTTATCTTATCTTATCTTGTCTTGTCTTGTCTTGTCTTGTCTTACCTTGCCTTATATCTAAATCTCTACCTACTTTGTGACGATGGCTTTCATAGACCCTAGCTAAATAAAAATATATATTTCGGAAATTTTCGGGTATATTGAGAGCTGAGGAGAAAGCGATAGTCTGCACTATTTCGTTATTGTGTGCCTTCGTGTGTTGACAGCATATTATCTTTGTTGCTGCGACTGTCCTCTTTCGATTCGGGGAATGGCTTCACTTTCAGAAGTCTGCTTTAAAAAAAATTGTTTCCAGATTATTCCGTGCTTCTCTGACAAACGCTGCTTGGAACCGTCTATACTTTTTTTTTCTCCCATTGTTCTCCAGTTCGCCATAGAGAGGTGTTTTAGTGCTTAGAATCATCTCTGAAAAGCTAATACTTGTCATGTATTGTACTATTATTTCAAATAGGCATTTGTATGTATGGTTAACAGCACTCCTTAAAAAATCCCAATGTCACCCTACCACAATATGCTGAAGGCCCGGGAAGTTGTCTTACTAACAAGGCAATCCCCAATGTCAGGATCGGATGCGGGAACAACTTTTACTTGACCACAGAATGTATGTTTATTGTTTCAATTCTGTCTGTGACAAGCCTCACCCTAGAATGCCTCAGTCAGATGGTAATGTAGGGTCTTTTACAGTACGGTATAAAGTAGGTACACGGAAGCCCCCGATTTGAACGTCGGTCTCCGACAGGACCGGGACCAGTGAACGGGGAGCTTTGAAAGAAAACTCTCACAACACTGCAGGTTCAAGAACGCCGTTTGATTACCCGCTTCGTAATACTTCGGCTTGATACCAACTGAACTATTGGTGCCCCTTTCTCTGTCAGAGAACTGCGACAGTAACCAAACAAAGGGAAATTTTGTCGTTCATGGATGGAATGGCTACCAATGCTGGTGCCGGGTATGAAAGTAAAAGAAAATCCCCAAACAATGTATATATTATTACATGTAGCCTACAGTACATATATTGTGCAGCCAGTGTGGAAATGTATTTTACTAAGACAGTCGTTCATTTCATTTCCAGCGATCATAATATTATTAGATATATGGTTAGGAATGGGCTGTAAGGGTTGAGGGTGAAACCCCAGACGCTCTCTGGTAAGCCAGCCTCCGCTAAGTCAACTCCCCGTCCTTGTCGAGCAGCCTGGGGACCCCTGTTCTGTGCATAGGAGCAGGGGTTACAGACGAAGCTCCGGCCAGGAGGTACTATAGCCCTGAGAGGTGCGATGTTAGCAACGACCCTTCGGCTCGTAGAAGCAGGGTCCGTGCACATCCACCATTATGGTAGGTCTGGCGTCATAGCAGGCCAACCTGTTCTTTCAGGAACTCACTGTCGACATCTTCTTCCCTCCCTCTCGTGGGAGCTCTACAGACGGGGCATGGTACCCACAGACTGCCAGATGACTCATCGTGAGATGTCTCTGCGGACCTAGAAGCCCTTGTAGCTGTAAGGAATAGGCTGCCTGGAAACAGGTGACGTCCCTACAGATATCCTTGCAAATGCTCGCTGATCCATGATGTGGCGATCCTCTGCATGAGTAGATTTGGCCATCACTTGGATTATTCTGCTCCATGAACGGAAATGTTAATAGCAGATAGCCAGGAGACAGCAGGTGACGGGGATTGGACAAATACAAGCTACGCTTGGTGATGTAGACGACTCGCTGTGGAAGGAACGCGTTATCCCTTACTCAATGGGACCCCTTACTGGACTGCTCAGACGATCACTGGCCATTGGTTGTACTTTGTGGCTCCCATCTCTCTGAACTAGATTGTGCCCACACCCCCTATAATTTTCTACTATATAAGAAATCCCCGTGAAGGTTGATGGAAAAAACCCAGGACAACGAACATTGCACCTTTGTTCTCTTGTGATAAGATGTTTGGGCACAAGCCAGTGTCAGGATAAGACTATCACCTACCTGAGATCCTACAGGGATGCCTGCAAGCCTTTACAACCCCCAAAGCAATAAAATGCCTCTACGACAAATGAAACTATACGAGCTCGGATGTCGCCTCGGTTATCAAGGTCCGCTTTCTCTGCCTTCACCCGGGGGCGAGAGTGACAAGTCAGCAACTGAGACCCACACTGCAGGTATAGGGGCCACAAGCAACACACAGACACCACATACTCCCCAACCTACAGACACACAGACATTGAATGTACTCCAACTGAGCATCTCATCACTACAGAAAAAGAAAATGGAGCTTGCGAAGATGCTGTCAGACTTAAGAATTCATGTAGCCCTGCTACGGGAAACCCAACTACTCAAGCGGATAGAGTTCCATTTGACAGGCTTCACAATGTACCACTACAAGTGCACCAAATGTCAAGGCATCGCAACCCTCATTCGGAATGGCATCACCGCTGAGGTTTCTCACCCAGAAACCGATGACGAGACTGACATAAAGGAAGTGAAAGTGCAGCAGTCGGATGGAACAACCTACACCATCTGCAATGTATACTGCTCACCAAGAACTACTCTCCAGCTCAACTTCCCGAATACAGACCACAAACATACCATTCTTGCAGGAGATTTCAATGGACACTCTCCACTATGGGGTTACAGTGATACAGACACGACAGGGACAGTTTTAGAAGAACTACTGAGATCAAGCAACCTCATTTCACTTCAGAATGACAAGACACCACCCACCCTACTTCATGAAGCCAGCGGAACTCTCAGCAGACCAGACTAGACCTTGGTCTCTGCCGACCTTCACCCGCACTGCTCCATGACTGTCCTCGGTGACATTGGAAGTGACCACCGCCCAATCCTACTGCAGATATCCAGCAACAGGAAACGAGAACCGACCAACTCCATAAGACGCTGTTGGGACTACAAGAAAGTGAACTGGGAGCTCTACCAACAGAAATCAGAAAGTAGACTCCTGGAAGGATGCACGACCAACCAAATTGATGAGTGCTACAAGGACATCGCCACAGCACTAAAGACATCTGCAAAGGAAGTGATTCCAAGAGGGAACCCAAAGAAGTTCCGCCCTTATTGGGACAAAGAACTGGAATAACTGACCAAGGCCAGAAAGAAAGTCAGACGGCGTGCTGAGAAGAACCCAACTGACGAAAACAGAAACCACTACTGCAACTACCTGACTGCCAAGGTAAAGCTGAAGAGCAAAAGTGCGAGAACAAAAACATGGAGAGAACATTGTGGAGAACTAGACCTGCGAAAGGACGGGAGGGAAGCCTGGAACCTGCTCACCAATCTCTCAGGTACAAAAAGAAGGAAAAATCCCTCCCTAATGAAACCAACTGAGAAAGGAGAAACATGCAGAGCTGAGGTGAAAGGAACCCAGAACAAACTGAGCCACACAAATAAAGCAGCTGATCAAAAGGGCAGAACAGACACTCCCCCCCCCCCCCAAAGCAAACCTGGAGGTGTTTGAGAAGGAGTTTACTCTGACGGAATTGAAGGCAGCCCTTAAAAGGTGTAAAAAGACAAAAGCCACAAGACCAGACCACATCACCAATGAGATGATCCTAAACCTGACATACTCTTCCCTCTCCATACTTCTGGACTGCTTCAACAGGACCTAGAATGAGGGACAGCTCGCAACAGAATGGAAGAAGACAAAAATCACACCGATACTGAAGAAGGACAAACCAGCAAGCCAGCCTTCAAGCTATAAACCAATCTCTTTAACATCATGCCTGGGTAAGGTTGTCGAGAGAATGGTCAACGACAGACTGTACTGGTGGAAGGAAAACACCGGCACAATCAGCACATCACAGGCAGGATTCAGGAAAAGCAAAAGAACTATGGACCACCTTATCAGATTTGCCCAGAAGACCAGCGATGCCTTTCAAGATAAAGACAATGCTGTGGCTGTCTTCATCGACCTGAAGCAGGCTTATGATCGTGTGTGGAAACAGGGACTGTTCTACAAAATGCGAAAGCTCGGGATAGCAGGAAGGAGGTACAGCTGGATCAAGAACTTTCTGTCTTGCAGAACTATCCAGACATCATGTGACAACAAGATTTCTTCACACAGGACACTCGAGGAAGGCCTCCCACAGGGGTCAGCACTCAGCTGTACCCTCTTCGTGTTGTTCATGAACGACTTACCAGATGTCATCTCCTGCCAGAAAGCACCCTACGCTGACGATTTGCTCATCTGGAGCAAAGGAAGTGACACGAGAGCACTGAACCAAGCCACCAACGTGGACCTGACTACTATCTCGTCCTACTGCCAGCTATGGAAGATGGAGACCAACACAGACAAGACTGTTTTTGGACTCTTCAGCCTAAAAAACAAGGTTACAACAGGTCAGGTAAACCTGAAGATCAATGGAATCAATATCAAACATGAGGACTATTCCAAGTACCTTGGTGTACTACTGGACCGAAAGCTGTCTCTCAGAGAGCACTCAGGGGAGCTGACCAAGAAAGCCACCTCCAGACTAAACCTTCTGAAACACATTTCATCACTCAACTAGGGAGTTGGCAAAGCAACCCTCCGACAATTTTATGCAGGGTATGTCAGATCTGTGATTGACCGCTCCCTACCACTACAGTCCATAGCAAGCCAAAGCTCTTTAACACAGCTTGACAGAGTACAGAACCAAGCACTCAGATTTATTTCTGGCACGATGAAGACCCCGCCTACAAGCGCCTACGAAATCCACACCAACATAGAACCACTGTGCCTCAGAAGAAAGAGTGCTACACTCGAAACCTACAAAAGATTTGTGCAGCTAGAAGACACGAACGAAAACAGAAAAATGGCGGATGAGTGGGAACCAAGAACAAGCGCCCAGAAGACCTCATTCATGCGAGAAGCAACAGAACTACTTGAAGAGTTTGACCCACCCGAGAACAGAGAACCAAACATCAACATCAGCAGCGAACCTCCATATTGGCAGGCACCAGAAATCACAACAAGGATGAGACTTCTAGACCCTTCTTGTGACAAGGCCACACCAGAAGAAATCCTCAGAACTAGTGCCCTAGAGACAGTGGACTCGTATGCTGAAACTCCAAATATGCTTACACAGATGGGTCAGTAACAAACGCTTCACGGAATGCTGGATACCTACCCATCATCAAATATCGAAACAACCTTGGAGAGAAGAAGCAGGCCCGACTTTTTGGCCCATGTGGAACATACAGCTGCCAAAGTAAAGACGCTGGAGCAGATCACCAAGGATTTTTTTGAAGGCGCAGTAACACCAGGGGATGTTGTTGTCTTCTCTGACTCAATGTCAGTACTCCAAGCCGTCGAGGGAGAAGGAGACTACAGAGGTGATGGGAACATTCTCAGCCTTGTAAATCAGATGGGCACTTCCTATGGCTTACGGTAGCCTGGCCATTCTGGAGTACCAGGCAATGAGACTGCAGACCAGCTGTCAAAGACTGGAGCAAGCCTGCCCCAGACAGACACAGCCGCCTTTCTACAGACCTGCAGATGGATCATCCAAGCCAAAAGCAGAGACGAGTAGCTGAACAGATGGGCTAACGTAGAAACAGGAAGATCTCTCTTCGGGTACATGGACAAACCCAACCCCAAAGACCCTTCGAATCTCTTATGAAGAGCAGATCAGACATTGATCTTCAGAGCCTACACAGGACACTTACACACCAACAATCACATAAACAGAATTAACCCCATTTGGGAACCCCATTGCAGACACTGTGACTACCACGAGGAGACCGTTTGAACATCTTCTCCTTCACTGCCCAAACCTAGCAGTTCTTCGAAGCTCCTATGCACACCTACAGACTTACAAAGCCTGCTCTACTCTGGCTTTGACCAGATGACAAGGATAAGTGGTTACTTGAGGGAGGCATTGCGCTGTCAAAAGCGAAAAACTTGCAGCTAAAGAGATTTGAAAACAACCACAACAACAACAACATGGTTTGGAATTTCCGCGTATTAATAAACAGCATTGATTTTGATCATATTAGGGTTTCTATCGGAGACTCTTGTGGTTTAGAGGTACGATGCACGCCTCTCTGTCAATGGGTCCAGGTATCCAGACCTAAGGGCGATGAAAAACATTTTTCTTTAAAATTGTCTCTATCGTCATCCTTTTCTGTTCGATCATTTGTTTTCATCCCACTCCCCAACCTCCTCTGTGCTCCTCTCTCACTTACACATAGCTCAAATACGGGAACTTCTGGTCGCTTCTTTCTTACTCCTGTCTTTCAGCCATACCCCTGATCTTAGGGTAGGTAAGATTAAATGCATCAAGCCTTCTCGGGTAAGGGGGCGAATAGAGGTAGGTTTCGGTCACATATATTATTATATGTAAAAATAAGTTACACTGCAAATTGAAGAAACAACAGTCGACAACCCCTGAGACCTAGCAGGGAACGCAAAGAAGAAGTTATAGTTTATATTCTATTTGTAGTACATGTATTTATAGCTTTCTTCATTCTATATTATATTCTTATGAGCGCAGCAGGCACAATGAGAAGCACGTATTCTAAAAGTAAATGATGCAAATTGTGTTGATGGTGGTGCAAAAACACTTACAACACATTTAAAGTGGAGAGGGGGTTTCTAACATACTGTATGAAGACCAGCAACCCCTCTCTCTCTCTCTCTCTCTCTCTCTCTCTCTCACACACACACACACACACACACACACACACACACTCTCTCTCTCTCTCTCTCTCTCTCTCACACACACACACACACACACACACACACACTCTCTCTCTCTATCTCTCTCTTTCTCTTTCTACCCCCTCCCCCATTCGCTCACTCACTCACACTCATTCTCTCCAAGCTAATTATTACAGAAACAACAGGTCATCAGGTTTCTTTCCGTCCTTCAAGTGTTTACAAAATTATAGATATTGTCGGCTCACACAGAAATCCTGTCATCACCCCACCCCCCCCCCCCCCAAAAAAAAAAAAGAAAAAAAAGAAAGAAAATGTAATCCCTTTGTTTTCAGTTTTCACACTGACTGATGAGACACTAGGATGCGCTAACATTTACTTTTGTCTCGTTGTGCATGCGTGAGTGTTTTCTACACCAAGAGGGTTATAAGTAGCATCTTTTCCTTTCCTGATTTCCGAGAGGCCGTCCGTCTCCCTGTTTGTTTCGCGCGTTATTGACTTGGCAATCGGGTTAACGTACTTGCACGTGCGCACGTATGTCCCTGGCGAATAGTCTGTCTGTCTGTCTGACCAAATGCCAAATAAAAAGACACACACACACACACACACACAATACACGTGGCACACCCGTGCACGAACATTCAGAGACTCTCAGTTTCGTAGCCTATCTGATATTTTGTGTTACTCCTGGTGGAGAATAGTATAATACATGTACTAATAATAGCCTACGCCTTGCAGCTAGGTCTTTATCATTCGTTTTAATGATAGGTTTTAAAAATAATGTGTACCGGTACATTATTTCACACTCGGTGTTTTTCTTTGACAACCATCCCAAAGCTGATTAACCTCGCTATTATCAGGTGTACTACTAGTACATGTATAATATTCTCGATTTAAGTACTTTTAAATAAACTTATTATCATTATAATCGTTTCAGTACGACAGGAGTACCAACGTTTTGAAAACACAAGGGTCGCGGAGATTCCACGATACTGCACCCGAAAAGGAGATTTGCCCAACTTGATCTCTTCTAATTCATACCTTTAAACACAAATGGTTCGCTTTTCAGCTGCTTTCACATTAAAGATTACAGACTAAAATTTGTAAAAATATGAATTTTAAAAAGTTTACTGGAACGGGAGGCGAGTTACAAACGAGTTAATTATTCTCCTCATTTTGCCGCGATCATCCGCCGAGCGTCATTTTCACCCAGTATTTTGTACCTAGCTAAACGAAAAAGCTTCTCTTGCAAACACCATTGTTTATCATTACAATAAACCATTTCAAAATGCCAGATCAATTTGTAAGGTAAATAAGGTCCTCCAATTTTCCAAGGAGATATCCACGACGGTTGTCTTAATGTTATTGAGGTCGTAATGGGTTGTAGAGAAATACTGTACTGTACAAATATAGCTGTGTAACGGTGTACCCAGAGACAGGATAGAACCCAAGAACTAATCTATTTAATCTGAAATCCATGGGCAACTTTGACTTCTAAAATGTTTATTTTTGGAAAATTTAGGAAATACTACTTTGGAGAATCTTATGTACTTTTCTGAGTTAAGGGTGTTGCCTTGCCTGGGCATTCTCCTCTCCGTCTTCAGTGTCACATTCGGGAAACACAGACGTCGTGTTTATTGTTACATTGTGTGGCAGATGAGTTAATTTTCACGCACCTTATAGCACACTCACGGGTCTTCAAATCACAGTGTTTGGGTTTTGAAAAACAAATGTTTAATTTTGTACATTAAGTAACATTGTTGTTACTTGAACGTCTCCACAGCTGTTTCCTTTCAACTGAAAGAATTAATCACCAAAGCACCACTCTTCCATATATTTATAATGTAGTACATGTATACCCGTTGCACTCTGCTGGTATAGCAGCAGAATCAAACAATTAAGTAATTTTCAATCGAGCTTATCAGTTTGGGTATGTATTTCGAACGAGGTATGTGGGTGGCTAAGGTATCAATAAATGCAGAGATGCAAGAGTTTAATAATAATAATAATATATAACATTTATAGAGCGCATTTCCAAAAAAAGTAGCTCAATGCGCTTTACATTGGAATACCCATTTTTCAAAAACCTTTCTTACTACTTCCTTTCTTCTCACGCAATATACATTAATGCACACACACACACACACACACACACACACACACACACACACACACACACACAGAGACTATTTTCATCCAGACATAGGAAAAGAACAAATATAATGAAAGCTAACGTTAAAAGCTTATGAAGGATAGGCCTGTAGGAACAGAAAATGTTTAAGATGTCTTTTGAAGCTATCAAGTGTTCTTATTTGTCTTAGTTTCATGGGTAATCTGTTCCACATAAATGGACCAAGATATGAGAAAGATCTCTCTCCATATGATTTGTATGATTTTACAGGTGTCACAAGTAGGGTGTTATCGTTCGATGATCTTAGGTTTCTCCCTGGTTTATATATACTGATAAGTTCTTGCAGATAAAAAGGAGCAGTTTTATTTACACATTTGAAACACATGACGCAGATTTTAAATATTATTCGTTCTTTTACAGGGAGCCAATGCAGTTCTTTTAATAATGGAGTGACATGGTCTCGTTTTTTAGATCTTGTTATCAGTCTAGCGGCATTGTTTTGAATTACTTGTAAACGATTCAAATATTTGTTGTTCAGACCTGCTAGGAGTGAGTTACAATAGTCTAATCTAGATAGGATAAGAGATGTTACCAGTGTTTTTGTGGTCTCTTCGCTTAAGTACTTTCGAACTAGGCCTATCCTTCTCAGCTGAAAATAAAGGGATTTGGACAGAGATCCTACAAACGAGCCCATTGATAAGTGGTGGTCAATATATACACCGAGATTCCTGACAACTTCTTTACTAGATGTCATATGCCCATATAAATCAAAGTTGACACTTTCCAGATCTTTATTTAATCGTGGATTTTTTATAAGAATGATGTCTGTCTTTTCTTCGTTTAGTTTCAATTTGTTTACTGTCATCCACTTTTTGATTTCATAAAAACATTGTTTAGTGATGGAAATCATGTTTGGTAGATCTTGAATGGTGCCATTAACATACATTTGGGAATCATCGGCATAAAAATGATAATTCAATCCATGATTTTGTAAAATGCTTGCTAAGGGCTGTGTATATAGTGTAAAGAGCACTGGTCCAAGAACGGACCCCTGTGGAACTCCATAATCGAGCCTGACCTGCTTTGAAAAGCTATTTTTAATTTGCACTGACTGAACTCTTTCTAGTAAATATGACTTAAACCATGAAAGCACAGTACCCGATAAGCCAAATGAGCGCTCAAGTCTTGTGAGTAGAATAGCATGGTCAATTGTGTCAAAAGCTGCGGACAGATCCAAAAGAGTTAAAAGACAGATGTTTTTGCTATCAATGGAATCCAATAAATCAGACGTTACTTTTAAAAGCGCAGTTTCGGTACTATGATGAGTTTTATAGGCAGATTGGTAAATTTCCTCAAGACCATTTTTTCTCATGTGAGACAAAACTTGACTTAAAACAATCTTCTCTAGAATTTTTGAGACAAATTGCAAATTCGAAACTGGTCGATAGTTTTTAAATTCATTTTTATCAAGCCCGGGTTTTTTCAATAAAGGTTTTGCAATAGCTTGTTTGAAAGTATTAGGTACTGTGCCAGTGGCAAGTGACATATTCACTATCTGAGTAATGTGAGGTAGGACAATATCAATACAGGTTTTGAATACATGAGCAGGCATTGGGTCAAGGTCGCATGTTTTTATGGTTGACCCATTAATACAATTTAAAATATCACTACTTGTAACTGGACTAAAAGAATCTAATATTTGTCCAGTAAATTCTGAAAATTCCAAATTTCCATTTGGCTCTAGGTCGAGAGAAGAGCGTATGGTATTAATTTTGTCATTGAAAAAAGTCACAAATAAACTACAAAGTTCGTCATCTGATGTTGCAGAGGGGAGAGGAGATATTGTTTCTTTTCCCAGAATAGCATTGGTAGTCTGAACGAGTTGTTTGGGTGATTTAACATCTTGTAATTCATGTAGATAGTATCTTTTCTTGTTATTTTCGATGATTGAGTTGACTTTGTCTCGGTGGTTAATAAAGATGTCTCTGTGAACTTGAAGTTTTGATTTCCTCCACCTGCGTTCTGCCTGACGTCGATGTTTCTTGGCCTCTTTGATTTCAAGTGAAAACCAAGGAGAAAAGGGTCTCGAAGAAATGTTTCTTTTTACCATTGGCGCATGTTGGTCGATTGCCGCTTTGAGAGTGTCATGAAATGAGTCTGCATCTAGGGAGGATAGACTTGTCAGTGTTTTGCTCACGTCGTCCCGAAGTGCCTGTGTGTCTATTGTTCTCGTGTTCCTTGAAAGTATGCTTCTTCTTACGTGTTTTGGTTTGGAGATGTTAATGTTAGCTATCAGAAGAGAATGGTCAGAGATAGCCTTATCTAAAACCTGATGTTTAAGAACATGTTGGTCAGCAGTGTTGGTAATTAGCAGGTCCAAAATGTGACCACTACGATGTGTCGGCTCTTTGATTAGCTGCTGTAGATTATGATCATCAAGAATTGAAACAAGGCGTTTGGTGTCTGGAACAGATGGAACATCAAAGTGAAAGTTGAAATCCCCTATGATGTAAAAGGGGGAGGCAGCTTGCTCTAG
>NW_004797481.1:463068-488068 GCF_000002075.1 Aplysia californica | reverse complement strand
GTTGCTTTTGCATTTACATACATCGAAGGATAAATCAGATTTAGAATTGAGAAAAAGTGAGTTAAGAAGACCTCTCACTGCCTGTGACATAAAGGCTGATAGAAAGAAGCTAAAACTTATCACATTATTCCCCCCCCCCCCCCTGTCAGCAACACATTTTCATTTCACCCACTCATATATTCACTTTAAGAAAACTCGATGCATCTTGATGACATTCTCATTTTCACACCAGTGGACAAAATTCACTTAAAAAAGGAACAGCAGCAACAACACAACTTCAGATAATCTGAAACAGTACTTAGTCACTTAGACTGTTACAATAAAGTACAACTTGGTAAGTTCACAACTCGATAGCATCATCCGCAAAAAAGTTCACATTGATACGATATAGAACATTTCTGAGACAGACTGCTTTGAATCTGCCTATCAGGGCCAACGCCAGCTGTATCATGGGATATATCCCTAAATAGGGTGGCTGTTATATTCGACAAAATTTATTCCTCTGGTTGGAACAACACTCGTATTTTTGTGTGAAAGATACAGAAAGCCTAACTCTTACACCACAAGTCCTACTTACAGTACTATGAAAAATGATGTGTTGGCCTACCAAAACTCTATACTTAACGTACCAGAAAGGCTCTTGATATATAATTCAAGCCCCAATACTTCAATTTCTGGCTTCAAGGTTAGAAAAAATCTTCATTTTATGCAATAATTACAGAAAAAATTGAAATCAGAGGAAAATAATTTGAAAGGCAGGCGGCTGTGCATAGTCGGGGTTTTTTTGTCCCAATAATTCCACAGACATCATGCTGTTCAGTTCTCTACCAATCAGTCCTGGTCCTGACAATTTACATGATGTAGGAGGACACTACAACCAAGCAGAAAGAAGTGTAGTAATAAAATACCTGTCCTTTGTGAGAATATGACCATGGCAAACAATTTCACTCAGACAAAATGTACAATTCAAATATGTCTTCTGACACATATGATACAACACTAATATGTTTTTTTTTCTTATTTTCTCCCAATAGAGATCTTCACCTCTGTTGACACTAAGGTATTTCAGAGGAAGGAATCCACTACAACAGCCCAAGCTCGGATAACTCCCCAGTCAGCACGCCCATGGCCACATTTCACCAGGAACAGACTAGGACACAAAAAAGCTAAGCTCTGAAGAAATATAAAGAAGCAGACTAAATTAACCCCAGTATCCACTAAACACAATAGAAGAGAGCCTTAAGTCAGGGCAGTCTCACGGTTCTTGAGCAAAACCATCAAAACATTATTTACTGCTTTATCCTGAAAGCACATTTTAATAAAAATATAGTAAGCAACACAATCATTTTTCAAAGAGAGAATGACGAAAATGAATATCACGTGTTCCTTCTTCTGAAGAAAAGTACTAATTTTTGCCATAAAAGTGATTGAATTGAAATTTAAAGAAATAGACATATATTTGAGAGGGAATGGCTGTATCATATAACTGAAACGTTAGATTTGAAGAAAAATGTTGAAAACAGGTTTCTTGAACGAAGCGAAGCCATAAATTTGTGTTCTTCCTCACTGTCACGGCACAGGAGTCATCTATCTCTGTTTACAGCAACACAGGCACAATCCTTTTGCAACAGTCACATATAATTCAGCTTCACCTGTACCATCCCTACCAAAAATCATTGTCAAGGAGAATCAACAAGTCCACAGTCCTCTCACCAAGGACACACGTCAGTCCCCATGGAAGCCCTATAGTCAGCTTGCACATTTTACTTTGTAATACAGTAGTCTCCGCCTAAACACATGCCAAAAGCATGTTCCGCTCAAACGCACGCTTTTGTCATCTGATGGGTTCTTTTACTAGCACTGTCACTCTCTCTAAATGTATGCTCCGATCCGTGAAACACGCCGACAGATAAAGCTTGAGAAAGGGAAATTTTCACTAAAATGTGTACAGCTTGCATAAGAAAGGCCCAGAAAACCGGTTATTTGGTGAGACTGCCCCTCACGCCGGACAGAGACAGTGGTGGACAGCGTTTTCACACCCAACTTTCCACAGACACATTGATCTAGGACTGGTCGGTGAAATGTTGGGGGGTTGGGGGACTGAAATGTTATTTGATTGGTCACTGGAAACGCATCTCTTTGAGAGAAGGTTTCTGACTGGTGTTTGGGTGACTGCATGTAATGTTCAGTTAGACCTAGGCCTATGATGTGCAACATGCATGAATGCTCGTCCATGAATTTACGGTCGGGGGTGGTCGCTTGGAAAGCCACATGGCTGGGCCAACAATTTCCTTTTAGGTTATCTGTTCCCGACATTTTATGGTGTATATTACATTTCAGTTTGTCTTTCTGCCCCCCACCCATTCAACGCCTTTTTTGTACTCTTAACCGCAGTAGTGGAATCCTTCATAAAACAGTCACTTGTCATATTATCAGCCTTAAGAGACCCCCCCACCCCAAAGGGAGGTCACTAGAATATCAAGGCAATGAGATGACTGCGTCCCTTCCTCCCTTTGCAAAGGTTCATGTAAACATACACTCCGTATAAACACACGCTAAGGAGCTCTCCTGAGCACCGTGCGGTTAGGTGGAGACTACAGTAATGTGAAGAAGAAGACAGAATGTCACATTTTTCAACTTTGTACGAGTTTAACATCCCAATGGACCTTAAAATATTATTTAAAAAATGGAGAGCGTAGCCCTGAACGAGGAGTATTTAAAAAAGAGGACAGAAACAAAAAAAAGAAGGTAAAGTATAAATCACATCACCTAATATATTACTACTGATGTCACTCCAACAGGGGACTTGAGCCAGGCAAAAGACAACAGCCACTCCTCCCTTGAAAAAACGAATCATAAACTGGAGCAAGAACAAAAAACAAAAAATAAAAACCAATTGAGTTTGATAACAAATCGATACACAGGATCATAAAGAATTGTGAAAAATATAATTGCAATGGCAAAACTAATGCAAATCAAAAGAGGCCAAAAAATATCAAAAGGACACAAATGAATAAAAACTAAACACTGCCAACAAAATAATTGTTCCCGGGCAAGCACTGCAATATCAGCATTAACACTTTGCTTCCTGTTGTAAAATAGGAACAGAATAGGAAGCAAAGGGTAAATGATCAGCAAGCACAGGAAGCTATTTCACAGACTGTAACAAGGTAGGAGGCATTTTAAAAGACTTACTATTCACTAAATAGCGTTATTACTAGAACGAAGCCACTTATATGGCTCGGTCTTACAGGGAATTGTACATGTGAACAAAGTTCACATCACAAACTAAACAAAAGGAAAATAATCTTCCAGGACTATCATACACTACAAAAAATCATTCAATTAACGAAAAAAGATTCAAGTAAGACAGGAAAATGTGAAAAGTAACGTCCTATAAAATCAAGTCCCTCATAGGAACCCCATTCTCAATGGGAGTCATTTTGAGCAAGAACGAAAGTTTCCGTAAATTTCTTTAATTCCACTTAAACTGTGATCGATGTTCCTAATTAATATTCACTCAATACTATACTATGACTTGCAAGATAAATTTCAGAAGTATGAAAAAAAAAAAAAAAGAATTTCATTTCTCTATTTACAATTTCAACTTTTCAATTATGGCTCCAAATTACAAAAATGAAGCTAACGTACTCAACTATTCAAAGCAAGGTCATGTCTCAGTCGCCTTTAAGCATGAAAATAATGCCTTCAATCCAGCACTCCTACAAACAAACAAGTGAAAAATAAACAGGTACTATGAATATGATAGAACAAGACAAAACTGTGTTGAATGGTAGAGAATCTCCAAACGTTTTAACCCAAAGCTTAAAGATCAGTCAGTGAGTATCTCGGTGTTACTGGAGCTGAACAGACAGGACATGTGGAAGTCACAGGAGAGCAAAGACTCGGGGGCAACGCTAACCAGCATCACCAACAAAAATTCCCCCGGTCCCCAGTCTTAGCTGGTGATGCAGAACAGTAATTTACCTCATGTCCAAGGATGAAGGACCACATTTCCTACAAATCAATCCGGACTAGCGACCGTTAAAAGAAGTAAATGGTGTGATAACACCAAGAGCTCACATAAACTATCCATTTTCTGCGATGATCGAGCCATCACAAGTGTATTCTCTTCCACAATTCCCCTAAAGAGAATACGCTTTTTTAAAACGTGCATTGCTCTGACTCAAAAACCACAACTCTTGAATCAAGAGGTCAGAAACAAAGTGGGAATTCGGTTCTTTCCAGTTCTATGGTTGAGTTCCAGACGATCCCTATCCTGAGAATTCTTCCTCTGGAATATCCACGGACTGAGCACATTCCTCCTTCTGCAGAGACATATTTCATGGACTGGGCAGCTCCAGGCTGTCTATCTTAGCAATCTGGAAAGTTATGAGGTACTCTGGATATGCCTGTTGAAAGAAGGAAACAATAAAAGTTATGAACCATCACACATCCTGGAAAACGTCTATAATTTCCATGACTAACACAGAAACCACTTCTCCGTCCACAGAAAATGAATGTGCAAGGATGAGTTTTCTTTAGAAGAAAAGCTGAAAGGAGATATACAAAAAGGCTTCTGCAATGTTTTATGACCTAAAAAAGAAATCCCATGAAATCCCATTCATTTCTCATATTTTACCGAGGAATGACAAGTAAATTAAGCAACATCAAAACTATTTAATAAGAAAATCACAAAAAAAGCTGTGTTTAAAGCAGCAACACAAGAAATTAAATGGCACGTTTTGAGCAGCTTCATGAGTTTACCCAACTATATTAGCACATTTCAACTCGATAAGGGCATTTATGAATTCATACATTGTAAAATAATAAATAAAAATTGTATTTTACTTTTACTATTACTTCATCTTGCTATGAAGGAGCATATGAATTCATACACTGTTGCCCTGAGCTTAGAGTTAAAAGCTGTTTCTTTACCTTGTAACTGAAAAGGTCATAGAAGGCTACATTCCAATCTGTAGCTGGCGGCAGAGAGCTTAATGGTTATGTATGAAGACCAAGGGAAAAGCTGATAGATATGGCCAGAAACTTATATAATCACCAGTGATAGGACTATGTAAACAAAAGCTGATATTAAGTATTAAGATGGAAACAAATCAATTATGTGCCACCGTGATAAAATCAGGCATTTGTCAGAATAATGAAATCGAAGAAACCAGCATTTTCCCGTCTGCTCAGCAACTTCTATCAATTTCATTTTTTCGGGGAGGGGGGTCAACACCTTTCATGGTCATATAAAAACACTTTTCAGTGTTGATTTTTAATGAAAAACGTTGATCAAAGGCAACCTAAGAATGTAAATTTGCAGTTTTCAAGGACACATAGGCTTTGAAAATCTCCAATATTTGGTGGCCGTTTTCTTGGCAATTTTACCTCAGACACCACGCAACCCCTACCATAAAGTGTAAATATCCCAACTTCTTTTCATATAAATGGGCATTTTTTAAATCATAAGAAAGACAGATCGCCGGCTAAGTGAAAGATTCCACCATATACCACGGCTTTGAAAAGTGACGTAAGACAGAGTCTTATACTGAACAGTCAATATGAACATGCTTTAAGACTATACCATAAATTCCCTTATTTGCCAAAAAAATTGACGAACACCTGATTCCACCTCACCATGACACATATACATACACATATACCATTTAAAGCCACAAGGGGAGGCCTTAATTCTTTCAGCTCAATATATTCTAAAGTAAAAAAAAAAGTCTAGGTATGAAATGATAAAAGACATGTAAAACCAAGTGTTGATATTTGGCCTATATCTCCATCCATAGACTGCGAGAAGTGACTCATTTTGTCAGCACGCCTCCCATATGGTTGTAAGCCACTGACCTGCTCTCCTCGGTACACCACATATTCTGCATAGTTGAGACCACCTGTGCTGGGCCGGCCGATGACCGAGTGGTGGCCAGGTGGGGCATGGGCCATCTTCATGGCGGAAAACTGAAGGAATGACTTGCCCAGGGTCACACGACAAAGTAAAAGTTGCCTGCCAAGACAGAAATAACAAAAACATGAATAATAAATTTAAGTGCTGACAGATTAACATTAGATTGTCAAAGATAATATACCAACAATTAATGCACCCCCCCCTCCCCCCCAAAAAAGTAAAAAATAAAAACCCCCAAAACAAACCATATTTTAAAAAATAGGACCTCAGTAGCAGGGACAAAAACCGAAGCCACAGACAAAACCTGAAGTTAAAAATATACCAGTGTACAAAGTTTACATATCTCTTTTAATTAATTAACAATCCCCTGAAAGAATAAAGAGCAAAAGACTTTATATACAAAACTATATAACTGCTAGGCTTGCTATATTACATTTTCTCGAAGCAACCTACCTCTGGCAAATGTAACAAGATCTGTCTTTGTGGGTGGGGCATCCTGTTCCACCACCAATGCCATAGACATATTGATTGCTTTTGGAGGAGTTCTCTGCGAAGTAGATACCTGGAGAGGGGGAATGTGAGGAAAACTTCAATGCTGAAATTTCAGTCACCAAAAAGAAGCAATGGCCATTACTTACAATCATACATACACAACTATGAGAAACACCACCATAATAATACAAGTCATTATGAAAAAACTTTAGCCCTGTTTTGTTTCTATACACATCCATTTTTACAGTCTACATGTCTCTGCAAAAAATTATGACAAATAGAAAACAATTAAAGCTGAAACATAATGAACCAGGAACCCCCCCCCCCAATCCCAAAGAAAAAAAGAGAACAAATAGCAATGCAGATTCCGCCAAGCTGAAGGAAACTCTCAAAGCACTGTGCATAATACAATTATCTGACCATCTGAATGGAATTCAAAGCTTATCTGAAACAACATCTCCATACAAAAACTGAAAAAATTGTCCTTGCTAACAATAAAATACTCAATGAAATTCCTGTGAACATAAAACACATAATAAATAATTGGTATAGACCCATATAGCGTCCATACTGACAGATAACAATAGCAGTGATAAAAGAAAATTTCAGACAGTCTTACAAGATAGTTTTAAACGACCCAATCTTCATTGACAAAACCCCAGCAAATGTACTAGTCCGTCCACAAACCTGCGCCAAACATTCCACCAATGTAAGCATGCCTCTCATCAAATCCTTTGTGAACGATTGCGCTGATGAAAGGTGAGCCATGGAAGAGATGTCTCTCGTTCGGCTGTCCATGGTTCTCCTCCCCAACTTCCTTCCGCCGATGGCCATAACGTTCAAACAATCTCTTGTTTCGGATTTTCTGGATCTTGAGAATGTTATAACTGTTAAAGACTCCGCCAACGTTGTCTTTGTGGTCCCTCAAAGTATTGACCATCTGAGAACGAGACATCACTTCATTTATAAGTATAGCACAATCACAGCAAGTCCTTAAAGTATTAAAAGTAAACCCATGCCAAAAGGAATCCATACAAGAGCCAAGGGTTACAAGACTTGAGACCAAAAATTTCAAAGAAAGCACTAGAAAAATTTGAAGACTACCAGGATGAGAACACACACCTCTAGAGAGTTCAAGTCCAAGAACTGACGACTATACTTATTTTATTTGAATGGCTTAAACACCCAACTGGACATGAATAGATTACTTAAAAGGCAAGGCACAAGGCTCAGTTGGAACAGAAAAGAACAGAAAGGAACAGAAAGAAAGAAAGAAGAGATGCATCAAAGTTGACACCAGTGTACATTTGAACACAGATTTTGGCTGAAAGAATACAATAGAATGGTCTTAGTTTTAGAAAGAGTTTTACGGCACTAGCAACACAGCAAAGTTATATAAGTGCCAAAGATTAGAGGTATTACAAGAGAGAATGACAAACACAAAAAAGAAGGAAGGGAGATAGAGACGATATATTTTTTATAGGAAAGAAGGAGCAAACCACACCAGAGCACTCGCCAACCACCCACTAGAATGGTCTTTTGAACAACCTACACTATAAACTTACTATAGGCTATCACTAGGCTGAACATCAACAGAAGGGCTCCTATTTCAGGAACAGCCCTGAGACTCACTGTCAAAGCTTCTAGTAGATTCCTAATCTAGTGTTGCTTTGTGTAACTGTGTCAGCAACACTTGACTCACCTGATCTTTGACAGAATTGAATTCTGGATCATCTGGCATGAGATCAATTAACACAGTGCCTTGACTAGGAGCACCCACCACATTCTGTACACCTGTGTTGGAAGGAAATAATGAAACTTACTTAATTTTCCCCCACTCTAATCACATGAATAGAAAAATGTGTGAAATTTCAAAATCAAAACTAAGTTTTTTAAAAAAATAGGCATCTGGAAATGATAGAAGAAAACTCTTCCTTCTTCAGAAGGTCTTTTGATAAACCATCTTTGACCATAATATACATTACACACTCACCAGGGTTTCAGAGATGGACAATTATACAGAAAGGAAATAAGAATCCAAACATTCAAATAATTCTTAAAGAAATGATCTACTGAAAAAAACAGCTCCCCTAATAAAAAAGAAAGGTGGTAAAAGGAAAATGTTTCCTGATATCACAATGAATCTAAGGCATGTGAAATGAACAAAATCTTTATGAGGAAATATGTTGAAAATTGAAAATATATTCAACATTGTCAGACCTACCTTTGGATGCTGTAAGTTTCTCCACCCCCTTGAGAATTTTATGCCGATGGCCATAAGCGTTGATGCCCACTTCCTTGAGTTCATCGTGTCCCATCTCCACCAAAATGTCCATGGTGATCTGTTCTTTTTCGAAAATGTCCCGTAACTGCTCCAGACCAACGCTCGATAAAAAGGACGAGACGCTAATACCCTCTATGCTACGTTCACCTGAATGAATGAAATACATATTATTATTTTTCCAAAAATGATAACCAGAGAGTACTAATGACAAGTGTATATTATGTATAACATTAATTGAAATAATTATTGTGAAGTTTTGTAAGCATTTCATACATCTATACATTACAGTCATAACTTTTAAAGTTTTTTAGTTTTAGTAAGCGTTTTATGGCACTTGCAACACAATAAGGTCCTATAAGTGCCGAAGAATAGATGTCTTTACAAGAGAGTAACATACACAAAAAAAATGAGAGATAGGGACAATACATGTTTGATAGGAAAGAAGGAGCAAACCACACCAGAGCGCCCGCCAACCACCAACTCCATCATAACTTTTTAAAAAACCCAAACAAACAAATAAATAAAAAATGAAATGCTTAACATTTTGCCGACTCATCTCGCCGATTGGCGATGTTTACCACCCAGTTTCTTTGGATTTTCCACAAAATATGATGGCAAAGTGTTAAAACAAAATTTTCATTATGTTTCAAAGAAAAAAACTCCCAACCATATTATAAGTTATTATTCAAAGAATCAACAAGATCAAATTCTGTTAAAAAGTCTAAACAAATTTTTCATTATGTTTAAAGGAGGGAAAAAAGCATGAAACAGCCATACAATGAGTTACCTCGATATAAAGAATCGACAACATGATCTGTAAACAAATAGGTCAAAGCACTACAACATTCAAAATGATTCCATCTCATCATTTAATGTTTCTATAGGGTCCAAAAAAAGTACAATATAAATGACAAAGACAAATCTCAGTTGTACCTTCAGCCACAGACCGGTCCACACAACCGTCCCCTGCAAACTGTGTGCCCGCGCCCCCGACAGCCCCAGGGCCCAGGTCGGAGCCACTGCTATTGAGAAGACTGCTGAAAAATGCATCAAATGACACTACATGAATGAAAGCTCATAGAACAGAGAACTGTAACTAAAATATTGTTCCAAGAGTCCCTGCAATAAAAAGGTGGCGTAGCAAAACTAAAAACACAGCAAGAAACAGTAATGGCGACCTTTTAGTTCTCGGTGTAAATTTAGCAGCTGTGGGGTTTTCACCTCTCTGCTTGATGCCACAGAGAAGAAAATTGCGGCCTTTGTGATAAGACCAGCGAGCCCATAATATATAATTTAAAAAAATATTATATGACAAATCAACAGTAAATTATCCATTTCATATGCTCAGACAAAGACAGGTCTGAATTTTGACCGGAAATGCTCATAAAACATTAAAAATAAAGCCATCCGCCATGTTGTCGCCTGATGAAACCAAAGCAGTTTTTTGCTTCTCCTGGAACATTTGACTCTGCTGGAGTTTGTCTTATCACTTGTGCGAAGATATGCAAGTCTGCTTCAGTTGTGCCATATTGTATAAGGAAGTGGGTATGGCCAGTAGAATATTGGTGGTACAACTATAGACACACGAAAGTCAACACATAGAAATAATTTTCGTTAACGAATTACTTTCAGACACTGAACATTACTGTATAGTTTAAGTTTTAGTAAGAGTTTTACGGCACTTGCAACACAATAAGGTCATTTAAGTTCCAAAGAATACATGTGATACAAGAGAGTAACATACACAAAAAAGAAGGAGGAAAGATAAGGACGATAGATGTTTGATAGGAAAGAAGGAGCAAACCACACCAGAACACCCGCCAACCACCCACGAACATTACTGTATGACAAACACACTTGACAGTCAAAACAGAGAAACAGCTTTAAGCAAAAGTCATAAATTGTTATTAATCAGCATTTGACAATAGTTGTCTTTCTATAAAAACCACATCACAAAACTATCAATAACCAAGCATAAAAAGAGGAGGGCAGTACCAGTACCTACATGAAGAAAAGAAAGGACTCTAAAATCAGTGTAGGTCACAGCAGTGCACTGAAGGAAGGCATGAAGGAACACAGTGACTTACTTGCTGGAGGAGGAGTTACTGGAGCTGGCCAGTGTGGCTGCCTGAGACTTGGGCAGAGAGGGAGGCATCGTGCTGGGAGGCATGGCGTCTTGTAGGAGAGCTCGAACATCATCCGCCTGACCACACAGTCGGCAATCATTAGTCATTTGTGACACAATCAAAGAAATGGTTGGTCTACTCCAATTTTTTGTGAAGTATGAAAGCATCACCTCACTATAAACTCTCACAATAAAGAAATCTCACAAGGAAATATATGATCTTGATACTTAGTTACCTAATCAGGTTCAGGGAAGAAAAAAAAAGCCTGGAGAAAATTTGAACTCTCATATTATATAGTCACCCAACTGTACAGTACCTTCTAAAATTTAGGATAACAAATCTGCTCTTTTCAACAGAAGAAGAACAAAAATATCCATTTGGCTCCAGACTTACTAGAAATATCTTTAAGAGTCACCTTTAGCTACTGCAAAGCATTGGATTTGAGTTAAGACTGATCAAAAGTTTAATCTTGTAGAAACCTTATATAACGTACCGTGGTAAGATCAAGGGGAGTTTGACCTTCTTGGTTCTTCACTGTTGGGTCTGCACCATGAGCAAGCTGCAACAACATATTGTATCCAACTCATTTTCATGAATTTATCATTTAAAAATTACTTTAAAATTTTATAATTATGTAATAATTTCATTTAAAAAGTATTTTTCAGCAACCCCCCAAAATAATCTTTCAGGTACCTATGCTAAGCTACAAAATATAAATTACAAAATCTGATTTTCTAAGACAATGAAAGAATACAAATTTTACTTTTACTCACTAATATAACAAAAATATCCCACAATCTCCAAGCCACTAACACATCAATATTGTAAGAAGGAACAAAAACTAGTACATCAATATTTTTTACAGTATTTAAGTCTTACCACTACTACTTTCGGAAAACACACGCTACCAATAATGACTTTCTGAGAGGTCATAAACTCACCAACAAAGCACACAACTGGGTCCTCCCCTTCTGGGCCGCTTCGTGTAAAGGTGTAAATCCCCATCTGTCTTGAGCGTTAACGTATGTGTTGAACTTAATGAGCAGAGCTGCTATGTCCACATGCTGGCAAGTTGGAAAAGAAACGTTTTTACTTTCGAGACCATACTGACAGATAACATTTTTCCTGCCTAAAGAGAAAGACATTAAGCTTATGTGGTTTGAATGAAAAGCAGAAAATCGCTTTAGACCAAGAAAAATCAAAGACATCCAGAGACCAAAACAAAAGAGGATAAATGAGACCTTCCCGGAGGAACCCTCAACCCACTCAAAACATCAAAGCACAATGAACGTGAGGACAAATACAAAGTTACGAAGAAAAAAGTTATACTCCTAGGAAAGAAAATAAAAATATTTACTTTGGCAATAATGAGCAGCACTGTATGCTTTCTTTTACAATAGCAGAGGCAGTGGGCAAAGAAATGACAGATGACAATGAAAAAAGACGCACTCACCCCATAGGATGAAGCATTGTGCAGAGGAATGAGACCACCCTTGTCCTGGGCATTAACATCAGCTCCATTCTCTAACAGAAACTCAGCAACTTCAACATTGTTATAACCAGCTGTTGAATAAAAACAAAGACCACAATGATTTTTTTAATAGATATTTGTTTGTCTACATTAATGCATATCAAGAGATGGTAAGAAGCTAGATCATGTATTGAAACTTTAAAACATATATTCATTCTAACTGCAGTTACAGTGATC
The DNA here is from genome assembly GCF_000002075.1 of Aplysia californica. Lineage (NCBI taxonomy): Eukaryota > Metazoa > Mollusca > Gastropoda > Aplysiida > Aplysiidae > Aplysia > Aplysia californica. Next base: position 475,538 of record NW_004797481.1, on the reverse strand, counting down.
CTGATTTTGAAATGATAAAAAAGAAACCCAACAACAAACTGCTGTTACACACACTGAGGCTGCCAAAATTCAACTGTAAAAAGAAACCACCCAAAGCAATGACAAACCATTAAAAACCATTAATATCTGCCCCCCCCCCCCCCTCCCCCCCAACATGAAGTCCAACAGATATATCAAAAACGCCACAATAGTCCGCTAAAGCCATTTCTTTTTTTTTTTTTAAAAGGAAAAAAACCAGAAAAAACCCCTGAAAACACCACAAGTTATACTACAAAAATGAAACGACTCCTCACCAGCGAGATGTAATGGAGTTGAATTCCGTCCCTGAGTATCTCGACAGTTGATGTTTTCCTCTGATGCTAGTTTTTGCACTCTGGCAAGGTTTCCCTTTTTAGCAGCTTCTAACAGTGCAGCATCCCCTGGTTTGAAATGAATGGCATTTTAGTTATGAAGAAAACCCAAATAAACTGGGGTATCTAATAATTAATTGTCAAAAACAAGCAACCAAAAATAGCATGAACGAAATGCTGTGACTGCAGTAAAATAACATACAATAAAAACACAAAGGACAACAAAACAGCCCTAACTACTTTGTTGATCCCATCCAATTTCATTTTAGTAAAAGTTTTACGGCACTTGCAACACAATAAGGTCATATAAGTGCCGAAGATTAGAGGCGTTACAAGAGAATAACAAACACAAAAAAGAAGAAGGAGAGATCAGAACGACAAATGTTTGAAAGGAAAGGAGCAAATCACACTAGAGCACCCACCAACCACCCGCGATCCAATCCAAATATGAAAATATTTCACTGATCACTGTCCCAAACAGTTACTTTTGCCTTGAGATCATGTCAACATTCGAAAGACTGCAAATCTTTTTCCAGCTTTATGTACGCGGGCAGTATGTACAGACGTGTCTCAAAGGCCGCCAAAAATGACTTACGTCTGAATGCTATACTGCCAGCGTGTAGCACAAGGCAACCACCAGAGGTTCATTCACAATCTCTCATTCAGTACCTCTAAATGACCACAATTTCCAAACTATGATGTAAAGGCATCAGTTTCAAGCCAACCACCACTAAAGTGTAAAAAGCAACAACACAAGCTCCAAACCTCTGAGCAGATCCCCAACGTCTTGATCCCCTTCCTTGACTAGGTCCAGTGGTGTGTGCCCATCACGGTTCTTTTTGTTGGGGTCAGCACCATGCTGAAACAACATAAAAAAGAACATCATACAACAGGAAAATAACACACTCGTTGCTCTCTGCGATCATAATTCACAATTCACCAATCTGTAACACATAAGTAAGGGAAAAGAACTGGGCATTAGAACAGCAATCCAACAAGCAGAACAGATTGGTATATCAATGGCCAGTGGCGAAAACCTGGTAATTCCGGACAGATGAATTTTACAGCAGAGACAAAACACTGATTATTTCAATACATGGCTTAAAGAAACAGATAGTACCCATAAGTAACAATGCATTTCACAAAACTGTAGCAGTGAAAACATATTGCCAAGTAGAATACTCACCTTGAGCAGAATTTTACAGATTTCGAACTTGCCCTTAGAGGCTGCTTCATGTAAGGGAGTGAATTTCCATAAATCTGCCACATTGACACAGGCTCCATGCTGGGGGTAAAACACAAACATTTACAATGTATTTCACTTGCAAAAGCCAGAACGAGGCAGTTCTAAATATACAAATAAACAATGAACACTATTTAGCTAAATTATTTGTGAGAACATTTGACCATTTATAATACATGTAAAAAGCTGTCGTATGGAGTTTTTTTTTTACCACACAATTAGACTCTAATATCTAATTGTAATTCTCATCAAGTCTGCACAATAGCAGCAGCATTTTTGCTGGGAAAAGACAACACTCAAAGTAAAGTAGAATGAACAAACAATGCAAGAGCACCCACTGATATTGAGCACTGTCCTGTCAGTTCTCAGGCAAAAAAAGATTTAGTAAAAGGCAAAAATACCACAAAAGTAGAGACGATAGTCAAATACGCCCCTGCGATTCCAAACATCAAAATCAAATAGATGGTAAAAGCTGCTTTCTTTAAGAAGAAAAATAAACACATTCATAGTGTTACCTTAATCAAAAGTTCTGTCACTTCGTAGTGCCCGTAAGAGCAAGCATTGTGCAAAGGCACCAGACCACTGGGGAGATAGGAAGCATGAACTTCATCAAGAGGTTACATAAAACTGAGATATCTCTCTGTGTAAATGGTGAAATGGTACATGTTTAATGCCCCTATCAACACTAATAGGTTATATAAGAGACGGGACCTCCGAGTTTAACTTTCATCTCCAAAAAGACCTCTAAAATCAGACACAATGAAATAAGTCTTTGCTTTAGTCATAAAAAAATCTGAAACTTTAAAAAGTTACCATCCAAAAGTTAGAAGAAAAGCCAATCATCACAGAAGTCCCCAAACCTGAAAGTGACATCCCGATTTTTTCCGGTGAAATTTGCGACAAGTCAAAAATATTCTTTGCCTCATTGTTAATGATTACAAATTTAAATATAAATAAAAACAACTTAAAAAAAAAAAGTCTGTGCTGTACAAAATAATTACCCCTTGTCCTTGGCATGCACATCAGCCCCATGCTCCAGCAAATACTCAACAACAGACACCCTGTTGTAGCCAGCAGCAAAGTGCAGTGGGGTTGAGTGCCTTCCGTCCACATCTCTGCAGTTCACAGCATGCAGATTGGTGGCCACAAGTTTCTGTCAAATATCACAAACAAGCCACACATCACCAACCAGTCATACTTATCACAAAAATTACACAATTAGTCTCCTAAAACGAAGTTAGTATACCAAGTTCAACATTAGTAGTTTTTTCACACACCACCTTTAACCTCAACTCTCAAAACAAAATTTCAAATATACTTCAGTAAATCAAATTTCTTGAAATTATCCACAAATTTTAACTAATGCAATGTTCTCCTTATTGTCATTGTAAAATATTTCTTAGCATTTCTTCAACCATCAAAGAAAACACAGTCACTGTTGTTCTTCTTAATAGTTTTGACAGCAAGTTTTCTTTCAAACTCTTTTTTCTCACAGAAAACATCCCCCCCCCCCCCCAACCACAAGGAAATCAAAACCCAAAAAGTTCTCAGGTGGTTTCACATAGCCACTTACCTTCACAAGTTCTAAATCTCCTGCTTTAGCTGCTTCTAAAAGTTGAATATCAATGTCAGTGCCTCCGACAGGTGGATCCTCTGAAAATAGACCAGAAGAGCAGAAAGACATTAACATTCGACCCCTGCAACGGTGAAATTATATTCAATACAAACTAAAAAGCAACACATTACTTCATCTTGTTGGTAAACAATTAATATCAACACATTGTTTAATCTACTACAAAAGAAATAAAGATACCCCCTGATTAGTGAAATAAAGAATGGCAAAAAAACATTCTAAGGAACCATCAAGTAAACCATCTTACACCAACACACCACTTCATTTTAATGTAATATTACATCATCAACATGCTCCATAATTTATGAAGCAATATTATACATACATACCACTTTGACCGAGCCTATCAGGACCAACCTGAGATGTGCAGGACACCACAATCAACCAAAGAGAAGGAGACACTAGGCGAAATATCCCCTCTTGGTGGAATTCAAACACGTCTTTTTGCATGCAAAAGAATGCCTAAATATTACACTAAAAAAAATGACACTGGCGACGATACCAACACAGTAGTTAATTTACAGATCAATAAAACATGACCGTACCCCTCAAGAGCTTCTGAATGTTCTCAGTGGCCAGCTGAGCAGCAGTGTAGCCCTGTAGAGACACAATGCTGGTGTCTATGGTGTAAGACATGAGGAGGCGACACGCCTGCATGTTGCCTTGTTGGGCCACTCGGTGCAATGCAGTCTGGCCAAGGCCATCCAAAGCATTGACCTGCACAGAAACACATTATCATTATCATTAACTAGACAGCTGACAAGAAAAAAACAAAAAAGTAAGACCTCAAAAACATTCAAAGTAAATCATTACACAACTATGCTGCATTGCCTATCTTTTTAAATGTTTCACTGGTAGGGATACTCTCGTCCAACTTTGACTTTCAGGCAATATGTATGCACTTGACTGACTCTTATTCTTAGAAAACACAATGCTAAAGAGCATAAATACAATTATATAACTGCATTGAAAGAAATACTAAGACTTTTTTTATCAACAAGATGAAGTCCTAAATGCTGTACTGGAAAAAAAAGAGTATGAGATGACATAAATGAGGATATGCTCATCCACACAATTCAATCCCACAAATGAAAAGAAAGAAGACTTATCATAACAGAAACATTTTCTAGTCACAAGTGGAACATCTTTTATTTGAGTACCCTTTGACAGCTTAATTAGTTTGGTATTCAAGACACAAGACAAAGCCTTTTGCATCCACTTTACAACCGAACAAAAATAAATGCAATAAACACAGCGCTTTTAAAAATCATTGACTAACTACATCGACAGAACTGGTCAGTGACCAATTAAAGTAAAAGCCAACACACTACATAAGCAAACTCAGTTACGAAAAAATAGATCTAGTCTCTCTCAAAGAATACATCAACAGTGCTTGGAAATAAGGTAGAGACCAAACTAAACTTGCCCAAAAAAGTTAAGGAACAAAAATTCAAAGAAAGATAACTGAATAACAATTTAACGGAATTTATTCATTTTTTCAAAAAAGATGCTTTCGACTGTCTGGATTAAGTGTGTACAATTTCAGATTTCAGCAACAGCGAGAAGTTCATGTAAAACTGGTCGGATTTCAAAAGTCTGAACAGCCATAGTTCTTCAAGAACATTATCAATAGTGGGTGTAGCCCCTCCGTTTGACCAAACACTCGGTACAGCATCGATGCATGAGCAGGACATACCCTCGGAGACCTTGTTGCGGTAGGTTTTGCCACTCCTGGACTAGGCAACCCAAGAATTGTTGAAGGTTTTGTGCAGGAGGGTGGTTGTACCTTATCCACCGGTCAATGTGATCCCAAATGTTCTCTATTGGTTCTAATCCGGGCTACAGGCTGGTCAGTCCTTGCGGGTGACAGATGGCTGCTGCAGGAAGTCTCCCACGATGCATGCGCGATGTGGCGTGGCGTGGCGTTGTCGTCCTGCAGTACAGCCTGGGGTCCAATCTGCCGCTGGAGAGGAACATCAAGGGGACGTACCTGTACCTTGCCGCGATCAAATTGCCCTGTATATGGTACAGGGAGTCTTGTGGTGAGCTGAGGAGCCTCCCCACACCAGAACGGATCCTCCACCGTAGGGCGCCACCTGCTGGATGCACTCAGGGTGGAACAGCTCTCTTCGGCGCCTCCAGACGTGGGCTCGCCTGTCCGGATGCAGCAGGTTGAATCTGGATTCGTCCGAGAAGACTAACCGGTTCCACTGACAATGTGTCGACTATTAATGGCGAGCAGACCACGCCCGGCCAGCTGCTTTGTGGGGCGGCGTGTGCCTTGGGCGCCTGGCAGGGACACGAGAAGCGAACCTGGCTCTACGGATACAGTTCCTTACCGTCTCCTCGCTCTCGTAGACACTGGCTGTCACCCGTAGTTGGTCCCTGATGCTGTTTACAGTGGTGGTTTGTGACATCACGGCCTGTCAGACAATGAACTGCTCGATGCTGTCGTTGGTCAACAGGGCGGCCCTGGTCGAGGCCTGTCCTGGATCCTTCCGGTCGCTCGCCATCGTTCTTTCTGCCTCTATATGACTGACGGGGACCCCCTAAGTCGATGTGCAACAACTGGGAAGGTAAAGTCATCTTGGAGCCAGGTAAGAGCTCGTCCTCTGTCGATGTCAGGTAGCGAGCGTCGTTGGACCTTCGTGTTGTAATGAAACATGGCTGAAAAACGCTGGCTTATAAAGGGTTGTAAGTCAGCAATATTCAACGCTAAGACATCTGTTTAGCACGAGCCAAGGTTAGTTTTAGCTAACAGTCCCTATGCCAGTGATGCTGAAGTAAAGAAATTTAGCCCATTTTTCATGCTTTTCGGCTGTGTTTCAGAATGCCCTACGCCGTCACTGTGAAGCTGGGGCCGGCAAATTAGCTGTACAGGCAAAGTGTGTCTAGTCGTCAGTGCATGTGCTGAGTTTGGTTGACTGATCTTAACAAGTTTGTGAGATATTGAAGTTTAAATTTGACAAGTTAAAACACAAGTTGTTCCTTGACTTTTTTGGGCGAGTTTAGAAGGACAGTTACCCAGATCCCACATCTTTATAAATTTATCAACAATTTACCTTGGCCCCATGTTTCAGCAGAACATCCATGACATCGTAGTGAGCTTTGTCCGCTGCAATGTGCAGAGCTGCCAGGTACCTGGGGGAGGGACAATCGCCAGATAATGCTCTGTTCATTTACACACAAGCAAGCAAAACACTATGAACACTGCAGTCACTTCATCAACTAAACTGGTGGATGACATGTGCCACAACTTTTTAAAATCATTATAATAACAATACTGATAAATAGCAGTGCCATCGATAAATCTATTTCTTAACCTCCCCTCAGTCATTTCTGTCTGTCCTGCTTTTACCCCCGCACTTAAGGAAGGATTTTTTTTTTTAAGCTAATGTATCTGCACATTTAAGTATTTAGTTACAAGATTAGGCACCACAGTTCAAGTTATAAATATCATCAGCCAAAGCCTCAGTCTGACCCTGATACAAGTATGAAACTCGCCTTAGACAACAAATGTCACCACAAACCGACAACAATACAAGATACAGCATAGTTTTGAATTGCTAAAATCAAACAATAGATAATCCTTGTTTTTCCTTCAAGTCCCTCTGAGAAAGTGAGAGGGCAGACTAAATAACAATACCAGATGGCATTTTCAAAGAAAAACAAACATATAACTGTCATTTTAAATACTCACTCTTTATTTTTGTCATTTAGGTTGGCCCCTTTTCTTATCAGCAGCTCTACAACTTGCTTACGCTTTGGATAAGGTGAAGCAGCAGCACAATGCTGAAACCAGACACAAAGCAAAGACCTGGGTCAGAACAAGAACATTCACCACAAATGACTCCATAAAAGCTAAGCTGACAAGAGAAAGCAGTACAACACCCACTACCCCAATGAAAGCAAAAAGGAGAAACTGAAAAAGCCTTTTTCTCCAATTTCTTCGGACACGCACAGAAATGCTTCCCAAAATAAAATACACAAAGGAGACATGAAAATTCACTGCATTTGCCTGCACAGAGTTTCAGGCATTACAAGGTTTTTACTACTGGTATTCAAAAAGCAATATATGAGCATCACGACTAAGTTACTAAACTACACTTACAGTTTATTTTAACATCTACCACTTGACAGCCATTTGCAAATGAATTTTCTATTAAAAAAATACTGATAGAAACTCCCAAGACCACCAGCCCATACAAGGTGGATGTGAACACATACCAAAGCTGAATCGCCTGTGTAAGGGTGTTTGAAATTTACAATTTCCACTGAGAGGTATTTCTTTACTCTGGTCAGATCGGCTTGACGAGCTCCTTCTAATAAGGCATGACCTTTATATTCGACTGAGGACAAACAAACAAAAAGAAACTGTTTATAGTATATTACATGGGTATTGTGTACAATGGAAGAAAAATATTTTCATATGATGTAATGACAATTCTAAATGTTTTGGAAATCTCACTTGGTCAACAATTATGCAAAAACCCATTAAAAGCTATAACTGATTACCCCTGTTTATTAGAGCATTTGTAAACTTGTATCGGCTATGGAGTTTTCAAGACTCTCTACATATTTGGCTTTCTCCTATTTTGGAGACTGATGTTAAATGTGGAGGTCCTGCTTCTTGATTAACTTCAAGTTGAAAGGAATGTTAAACCTAAGCATAGCAATACAATCCTCTGCCAAAAACCCCCCCCAAAAAACAACCTCTAGCAATAATTATATTTAATCCAGTATTACTTCAAAAAGACAACAAGGCACAAATACATACACTGAAGGCGTTCCTGCAGCTCCCTACTAGGAGCCACGTCCATGATACTTTTGCTGTGACAATTGACGAGAGTCGGATCAGCTCCATGAGCCAACAAAAGGGAACAGACCTCTACTCTCGACTTGGATGCTGCCTCGTGCAATGGAGTGAACTGCCATAGATCTACGGCATTGACACTGGCTCCAGCCTGAAAACAAATACGATTCATTTAACTCACATGCTAAAAAGACTCCAAAGAAAAGCAAAGGATACACAAGACCACAGAATACGCTACAATCTGTTCAGTCATTGATCTATAAGTGGTCTTTTGCCTTACATGAAATGGCAGCCACTAGAACCACAAATAATACAAAGACAGAACCAAACTTAAAAACCTTATTGTACTAAATTAAACATCCTCACATCTGTAGTGACTGACAGGTAGTTCAGAATCTTTTCACCAGTGCTTGTGGAGTAACCGACGCTATACCTGGCACACAAAGGACAAGGGTTTGATAGCTGAGAGGGGAAGATATTTACTAAAAATCTCTGACTTTCTGCTGTGAGGTATTATTCCCCATGACCACTGTTGGCCCAGACAGGCAGGATCACAATAGCCTGCCTTCAAACTGATCTACATATGCTGATGAGGCATAAAATGGTTATTAAAATAATTATATATACAATAAATTAGCCTTTTAAACGCAAAAGCGTTTTTGTCTGTGGGCAGCATGAGCAAATAACAGACAGTTAAGAAGGGTGTCCAAACTCTTTTAACATTGAAGTGAAGAAACTGTTTCATGAACAGGCACAAACCAAAATGATGAATACTGCAATGTTATTTGTACCCATTACCTTTGTTCACACTCTTCTTTTTTTTTTACATTACTAATGCCAGTTGAACCCCTTTATGTAGCAAGAAAGACTGTATTTAGCATTTCTTTTTTTTAAAGAATACAATAATTTTGAAACATTCAATGAACATATGAAAACATTTTAACAATCGGGCAACATCTAAAACATCTACATTTATAGTGTTGTTCAACATTAAACCCTACGCAAGGAAAAAAAAATCAAAGAGATAGTCTTTTCTTGTTTTCAATAGTTGCCTTGTGATGCTGCCTGATGCTGGAGCATTTAGAAGGTTTGGGAAAGCGAGTTTTTTTTTTCTTTCTCTGCACTTTAGACCTCATAGCTACATTGCATACAGCTAAAGGAAAAAAATTATGTTAAATATCACGCTGATGTACCTTCAATAACATTTCTGTCACTTCAAAATGGCCATACGAGCAGGCGTTGTGTAAAGGCACCAGTCCACTGAAAGCAGAAAAAAGAGAAAAAAAGCTTACATTTTGTAACTGCAAAGTGTCAAATTGTAAGCAAGCAAACTTCCTCCTTGCTGATTACCCATTTTTTAAATAAATAATTTTGCTTTTTTCATTCACCTGTATTGAGCAGGCTTGCAATTTTTTTTTTAATCACCCTTTTCTCATGCTGCAACATTGTACTACAACATATCGTCGCCATTGAGATAAGATTGGATAACTTAAAAATTTTCGATTTTGAGGGGGGGGGGGGGTTTGTGGAAAGTATTCTACAAAATATGTTTCATATGCTGGTTAAAAATTTTTTTCAAATGAGCAACCAAAAGTGCACTTTTTTAGCAGTATGAAAATCGAATAACTCTTAAGCTGTCCTTTTAGTAAATCAGTTTTTTTCCTTGTCCTGAAAAATTTGTCCAATGTCACTTATCCTATCTTATCACAACAGCGACGATATGTGAAAAACCACAGCAAATGTTAATTCCCAAATAAAGATGCATTTTGTAAAGCTTTACCCTTTATCTTTTGCGTGCACATCGGCACCATTCTGGAGCAAAAGCTGCACTATTCGAGTTCTGTTGTAGCCAGCAGCTAAATGCAGGGGAGTCGACTGAAAAAGAGAATAAAATTGATATGGTCAACACATAGTCCATAAAAAATTTTCTTTTTGTATTGAGTCACAGCGACATGCATTAGCATGATAACAATCAGTCAGAAAATAGGAAAAAGTACCAACGAAAGAGTCTATCACTGTGTTGATTTCAATAGTTAAGGAGTTAAAAAAACATTCATCTGCGTCTATTACAGTGTCGATTTCAAGAATTCAGACATTCATCTGAACAAACTACAAATCTAAAAATAAGGATAAAAATTTTTTAAACTGTGAAGTCGTAGCTTCTACCAAATGAGGGGTTTTTTTTTTGTAATTAACAAAGCATCAGCACAATATGGGCCTCATTTCCATGAGAACATATAAGGACAACAGTAAAATTTAATTGAAAAAAAGTGTAAGGAAGAGAACCCACAGAACACCCACATACCACCCATATGAACACATAGGGTCAAGTTTTTCCCCACCTTCCTGCCGTCACTAGCATGACAGTTGACATTCAGCTGTGTCAGCAGAGACATCATTTGCTCCTCATTACCACTCCGAGCAGCCTCAAGAAGCTCATCTTTCTTGTATTCTCCTGTTGAAGAAGACAGAAAAAGGTGAACAAACATGTCCCTGCCTCCTCTTACATGTAAGCTCTCATCAAATGATAGTTTAGCATTCAGATACAGAGAAAATTGGGTATTCCTTGCATAATGGCACACTTTCAAATCAAGGGCGTCTTCTTTCTCAAAATAATTTTCAGCACACCAGAACAACAGAGGACAGGGAGAAATCTCTGCTTCTATCTGCATGTTCTGACGACCCACAACATTAATACCGAGGTTACTTTCCACTACAACTCACCCGTCAGAACAGCCTTTGCTGTGGGATCTGCTAAGTCTAAAGCCGTCTTTCCATCTGTGTTTCGAATGTTTGGATCAGCAGCACGTTGAAGGAGGACTGGAAATTTATAAAGAAAATAGAAATTAAATGAGAGAAGTTAAAGTTAAATTCACAAACCAACAACTATGAATGGGAATAAGTTTGTAAGACTATCAAAACTGGTGATTGGAGGGTACTCTTGAGTTAGTTCCTTCTATTTTTTCATCTTCAGAGCAGTTAATTTTACCCCTATCTTTCCTGCTCCGTAATGCCTTATTATATTTAACAACATGTGGCATTGACATTATGACAAGAAAAGCCCAATGAATGATGGATGGCACGAGTCTAAGCAAGGTATATTTTTCAGTAATACATGAGGACAAACTTAGCTCCTAACATAAACATAGCTAATTTGATCAGTCATAACCTCTTCTCACCTATACAGACGTCAATCTTTCCCTTGATGGCTGCCTCATGCAGAGGTGTGTAGTGCCAATTGTCTCGGGCGTTGGCGTCACCATCGCGGGCAAGCAGCAAAGTTACCACCTCCGCATGACCGAAAGAGCAGGCATTGTGTAAAGGAATGAGGCCGCCATCGTCCCGAGCATGTACGTTGGCCCCACACTCCAGCAGATGTTCCACCACATCCTTGCGGCCAAATCCTGCAAACAGGAAAGAGAGTCAGCATATTACTTGTCTAAATAAAGAGAAGTTTTTTCCTTTTAGAAAGCATTTTACAGCACTTGCAACACAATTAGGTCATATGATAAGTGACAAAGATTAGAGGTGTTACAAGGGAATAAAAAATACAAAAAGGAGGAGGAATAAGGATGATAGATGTTTGATAGGAAAGAACGGCAGGCAGACAGATACAACAGAGGGAAAAAAAAGAAAGAACCTAAAAGTGGTGCCCTCCAACCACCCATACTGAGTGCACAAAACACAAAAGGAAAAAGATAACATCAAGCAGTGCATACACAAAAAACAATAACACAAAAAAACCCTACCCCCAAAACTCACAAAACATTTACACTGAGAAACCAACTAAGCTTTGGGAATGCCTTCGATTTTAATTTTTTTTCTGAATAATGGACAAACTCTGAGTGTTGAACATCATCAACTGTACTCAGAAGAATAAATGTTCGCGAGAACAATGGAGTTGAAGCTTGATGAGGAATCAGGAGTGTTTTGTACAGCACTTGCAACACAATTAGGTCATATAAATGAACAAAATTAGAGCTTAGAGGTGTTACAAGAGAGTAACAAACACAAAAAGGAGGAGAGATAAGAATGGTAGATGTTTGAAAGGAAAGAAGGAGCAAACCACACAGAGCACCCGCAAACCACCTGCAATCAGCAGGGAGGAATGCATTGAAGATATCAATCATGAATGATAAAGGCATAAACATGGCAGATGAATAACAGAACAGTTACAAAATGGTGCTGACTAAGGCTGTGGTATCTGGTTAGTCCATACAAATACCACTGCATTTTGCCATGTTAAAACTGAGTTCAGTTACAATTTACTCAGAAACGATAGGGATGGCAGGGGATGATACTATCACCGAAAAGGTGCAGAACAAGGGTTCCCATGACCCATTTGTAGAAAATAAAGAGGGATAGAGGTAGCATGTGACGTCAATGAAATAGGGTGAAAAAAGGCCTGAATGCTAAATATACCCCCCCCCC